>NC_056749.1:607904838-608007338 GCF_019279795.1 Protopterus annectens | reverse complement strand
TGCCATGATTTCCTGAGTGGCCACTTCAAATCCTGATTTTGTGTTTTTTTTTTTTTGTTTTTGTTTTTGTTTTATTTACATTTTTAGTGAATGCGAATGCATACCTATCAGTCTCTTAGAGCAAAACTTCTGGACAAAGCCTAAAATGATGGGGGGAAAATAGGGACAGATTTTAAATATTGCTCTTACAAACTTAGAAAGTTGATAGGATAATAGGTTTTGCATTAGCATGAATTTTCTGAAGGATGTGGCATCTTAAACTCAAATATTTGTCATTATTTAATGACTTCAATCTTCAGCTATTTGCCAATAAAGTACAGATTTTAGGAGGAACACACCAAAATTATGAGGCACAAATGTGGACATTCTGTGAAAATCTGTACAGTTGAGTGGTATGCGGCTGATGTCATCAAGCTTTGCTGGTGTATCCTGCAACATCAGCATCATGAGACAGTGTAGCAGGGACTGACTATTAACCACCCCAAATACTGCCAAAGTGCAGATTGCAGAAAAGCATTTATGTTGCAGCTTGTTGCTTTTTGACTCATGAAATGAATTAGTTGTCTGTGTGCAGCAATAACAAAGATATTATTATGCATGCACATAGCTCACAATGTTTTAACACCAGAAGAGGCAATGCAAACATAATTACAGAACATGGCTCTCCATCAGATGTTTTTAGTTATTTTGTGGTTAAAAGCCATTTGTGTATGTGTACATGCTTTAGTAAATTTGCTGTCAACTGATGTCTACAACGCGCAGTGAAGCTGCAGCCAAGGTAGCTCCTAAGTGCTTTGCAAAGTTTATTGAAGCACTCTGGCTAATCTCATTGAAATATTTGCCCACCACTAGAAAAGACACACCTGTAGATCCCTCAAGTGTTGCTTATTTGATTTGGCATTTAATGAAAACATATTGGACCATTCCCCTGATTTCATTTAATGATCTTGGCCTACTTACCACAATTAATACTTAATACTTGTATAATTTGAGGCTTGTTTTGTATTTTTATATTTTACCACTTAATCATAATGTTTTATTGTGAATTGTCTATTTTTCCTTTGTATCTTACATCTTTATTTAATTTTTTAGTATTTGTCTTAAAAGCACTTAAATGACATTGAAGTAGTTAGTTCATTCTGTTTCACCATTATGTCATTTACCTGTAGTGTACCTTTACAAGGACAGAATGTGCACCATTATAACTCAGTGTTAAGCTCTCTGTACCTGGAGCTCAATTCTGATCACTGTCTACAGCTTACACGTACTCCTTTCTGGCTGAGTGGATCATCTTTGGGTAATTTAGTTTCTTTTCACCTTCAAAAACATGCAAATTCTTTGGCTACAGTAAACGGTGTGTTTGCATGTGTCTGTGTGTGTATAGGTATGCACATTTATGCACAAATATGCAGAATATAATGATCATGAAATAGATAAAGATTGCATTCATCCTCACACTTATGGAGCAAGATCATGGTTGAAAAGTGTCTTGGAACATATTATATACCTGGCATAACTCTCATCTGTCCAGATTTTTGACTAATAGTTTTGGTCCATTTCTCATAAAACTGTAATTTTCTGGCAAATAACTGGCAATTCATTGAGGACTGAACTCAGAAAATAATGGCAGACATTTGATTTTCAGACTTAATATCCTTCAGAAAATATATGTTAATGCACAACCCGTTATTCTATTAACTTTCTAAGTTTGTAAAAGCAGTATTCAAAAAGTGTCCCTATTTTGGGGCTTTGTCTACCCATTATTTGAGGATTTGTCCAGATTTCTTCTTTTAAGAGGTTGAGAGGGTATGGAGGCAGAGGTAGAGGTGGGATTAACGTGGAGTTGTGCAGGTGCAGAGCCATGTGTTAGTCTTTTAAAGAGGCTTTGAAGCTTGTTAATCAGGGATTAATCTGGTACTAGGGGCAGTGAATTTCATAGTTTGGAGACAAAAAATGAGTATAGACTATGTCCTGGTCTTTTTGAAGGTTTAGTGATTGCTAGCAGGATTCTGTCCTCTGATCATAGGCATCTGTTTGGTATATAGCATTTGACTAGCTTGTCAAGTACAGGGCAGGCAGTGGGCTTGAAAATTAAGTTGTGCAGGGTAGATAGCTGAGTGTAAGCAAATTGGTTGGGGAGTTCAAGCCAGTTTAGATCATGTAGACGTTTAGAGTGATGTGTGCGATATTTTGAGTTTGTTCAAACTCTGCTACTTTATCGTAGTATTGTTCAATTTTAGATGTAGTAGAGGTTTGTAGATTGGTTAGAATAGTGGTGCTGTAGAGAAGGAAGGGAAGCAAGTACGTTTTACCCAGAGTAACTTTGGTAGCAGCGGTTAGGAAGTGTTTATTTCTGTATGAGAGCTCAAATTTCTGATGAGTTTTCTTAGTTTTGTTGGATGTGGGAATAAAAGGTAAGTTTATCGTCAATAATAACTCCCAGTAGTTTTGTTTCCTGTAGTGTTTTAATATTAGAGTTTTCAGTAGAGTAGATTTTAAATTGATCAGTGATAGGGGAGCTGTTTTTAGGTGAAAGAGTCTTAATTTAGTTTTCTTGGGATAAAGACCTCATCCCAAAATATGAAAGAGCTGTTACTGTGGATCAGGATTACTACTGTAGGCAATGTAGAATGTTACAATGTGTATAAATGTTTATGTTTATGTAATGTATGTGTGGTGAGAGACAGCCACCGTACAAAACAAGTCCTTTCAAAACCTTGTTAGTGAAAAACATCCTTGTTATGGGAGCACGCTTAGATAGCAAACTAGCATGACCGACATGATAGGTCACTGGGCTATGCACTTTGAAAATTTGTGCGTGTAACGTCAATATATAATTGCATGTACGTACACACGCACACTCAGATATATTTATATACATATGTATGTGTATATAGATATGGATATTTGACCTATAGATGAACTACAAATGTGTATTCCTTGTATGTAATACATACGTATGTAGCTATGTTTGTGTATGTAAAGAACAAAAACTAAAGGACTCCTTCAACTGAAAGTACTGCCAAAAACTCCAGATAGTAAATCCAAAAGTAAGGCTAGTACTATCATGCTGTATATGAAGCAACTTCACTTTACTAAAACAATAAAAGCAGTATCATAAGCGCTTTCGGGTAAATCCCTTCATCAGATGATAAAACACTAGTAAAAACATAGTATCTAATATAGTACAACACAGCCAATGAAAAATCAATAGTTTACCCTCCTTTTTGCTAGAGCTGGTTTTAAAGGGACAGCATCACTTAATCTTGTGCCTTTGTCAGCTCCCAGTCTTAGAATCCATTGTATCTCTTTGTATTCAGTTTCATTATACAAGTCACCCATTCTTTGACTTCTATTTGCAAAACATATAACCATAAAGGCAAATACATGATCACTATGCAATTCTATATGCTTGTACAGTGCATTGTGTTCTTTTCTTAACCTTATATTTGATAGATGCTTAAAAATTCTATCTTTAAGTCTGCAATTTGTTTTTCCTACATAATATGCACTATTGACAGTTCTCAATATAGACAGCAATTTGCGTGTTACACAGTCAGCATACATATTCAAAAGATAGTTCTTGTTGGTCCTGGGGTGTATAAAACAGTTCCCTTGTAGAATGTGCTTACAGGCTTTACAATGTAGGCATTGATAAGTTCCCTTCTTAATGCTAGAATTTTTAAAAAGCATAGGTTCTTGACACAAAATATCATTCATATTTTTATTTCTTTTAAAAATAAATCTAGGTTGTGTCCCTACAACTCGTTATATTCTCTTCTGTTAAAAGAATTCTCCAGTTGTCTCTAATTATATTACATATACCACCTATATCATTACTGCATGTTAAACGTATTTTCAAACCGTCATTAGCTTTTTGAACCTGTGCATCTACCTTATTAGGCCATTTTTTACTTCTGTGTAACCATGGTTTTACACTTTGTTTTATATATAGAGACTGCTGTTGTCCATTTCCTTTTTCAATAAATTTTTACTTATAACCGCATGCTTGAAAATTATTCTTTAAAGAGTCCAATTCTTGTATAAAGGAATTTTCATTCATGCAAAGTCTGGATATTCTACAGACTTGTCGCTTGACTATGTGTTGGAGTACATGTCTAGGGTGCATGCTATCAAATCTAAGCATGCTGTTGGTCCAACATGGTTTCCTATATAGTGAGGTCTCTACCTCCCCATTTTCTTTCTTAGTAATACTAACATCCAGGTATTCAATAACTGAACTAGAATAATTCAACGAAAATCTGAGGAAGCTGGTAGTAGACTCTAAATACTTAACAAATGATGTTAATTCTGATGTGGTGCCCCCCCACCCCCCACAAAAAGAAAACATTGTCCACAAATCTATTGTAAAAAAGAAGTTTGTCTTACCAATCATGTGCTGCCTCAAATATCACCATATCTTCCCAGTATGCCAGGAATAGGTTAGCATATATGTTCGCACAAGGTGTACCCATAGCTATACTTTGTCTCTGGCAATAATACTTTGTTGACAAAGAAAAACATTGTTTTCTAATACTAGCCTTAATAAGGAACATAACTGTATATTTTCATCTGTATGTATATTCACCTTTTTGTTTAAAATGGATTAAATGATGTCCCTTTAAAACCAGCTCTAGCAAAAAGGAGGGCAAACTATTGATTTTCATTGGCTGTGTTGTACTCTATTAGATACTATGTTTTACAAATGTTTTATCATCTGATGAAAGGATCTACCCGAAAGCGCTTATGATACTGTTTTATTGTTTTAATAAAGTGAAGTTGCTCATATACAGCATGGTAGTACTTGCCTTACATTTGGATTTAATGTTTGTGTATGTGTCTAAATATGACCAAAATCAGAGAGGCAAGGATAATAGCTGATCCTAGCTTGACAATAGCCAGAATTCTTTACTTCCTTGTTGCAAAACCACAATTAATTAAAATTTAAACATTCAGTAAGAGTGAAAAGCAGTTCAAAACTTTGAAAGTAAATACCTAGTTTTTGGACATAAAAATTGAGTAGACCTGGTCACCAGAAAAAATGGACTTGATCAGATTATTAAAAAAAAAAACTTTATTCCTGGAAAATACATACTTGTACAAAACAATGTCATAAATCAAAAATGAAGAGCACACGTGTTAATTAGTTAAAAGCATGGGGAGACACATGCAGTATTAGAATGAACCTGAGCTGCCACCATATAAAACAAGTTATCTCAAAACCCTGGTAGTAAGGAATATCATTGTGATTGGAGCATTCTTGCATAGCTTACTAGCATGACAAACATGATAGGTCACTGGGTTGTGCACTTTGAAATGGACCAAGCTTCATGAAAACAGAGCTAAGGCACACATTTGAATGTAGAAGCAGTATAATATAAGCAACTAAATACACATAATATACATCACTAGTCTCCAAAACAAGAATTAACTTGCATCAAAAACACAACCAAAATTCTGAAAAAAAAGATAAAACAAAACACAAATACCAAAAATATGAGTAAATAAAAATAAAATGAACAGTTTAAACCAATCCCAAAAATCAGTTCCAAATAAATAGGTAAGAAACAAATCTGAAAAACAAATTTGAGAGTACGAGTGTACATGCCCAAAATAAAAAATATAAATAAAAATATAAGCATAAAAAAATCAAAAATAAAAACAAAGATCAAATTCTGCTAAATTCCTTTCCAGCAATAAAAAAAATGAACTAAAAGAAACCATGCATCCTGAAAAGTATAAGTGATAGTTAAAAATAAATCTAAAACCAAATTGAGCAAAAAGTTCAAAAGAGGAAATTGGAAACTACACCAAACCATAAGCAAGTAGATAAAGTAAGCTAAAACACAAAGTAATAAGCCAAAGTCCACATACATGTCAAAATTTACAACTAGTAATTGAAACTGTTTCTGCTTGAAGAAGGAATATAAGTGAAATAAACTTTTCTAAATTAAATTTAACACCTGGGTGTCATTAAACCATGTAAAGCTGTTTAATTACCAAAGCAAACCACAGATAGAAAGCAAAAGACAATAGAAGAGACAAGAAAAGACCAGAAAGGGTGTGATTACTGTGTATGAAAGTGTGTATACTGTCCGGCATGCAAAATAAGAATAATAAAGAAATCTGCAACAGTCAACTTAGCATAAGTCCTGAAAAAATGAAAAAAAAAAAAACTAAAGTTAAAACAAGGCTTATGGAAACATAGGACCATTAATCTTGAAGGCCCAGCAGTTTTTTTCACCCAAATGGCTTTCACATATCACGCTAAAACTGTACTCTGCTAAGTAACAACATAAAAACAAATGCAAATAAAAATAATGGAAACAAACCTATAAAATAAAAATAAGAAACAGAATTGTAGCAATTAATATAAGCAGTAGTATTGGCATATAAAAGGGGGGAGGCAGTATAAAAGTAACACAAAAGCAAATAGAAATGTAAGCAAAGTAAAACTAAACCAATTGAAAAAAAGAAAGAAATTGTGATCATTTAAAAAAAATAATAATAAATAAGTTCTAAGGAATAAAAATAAACATAAATAAAAATACAAACAACTAGCAAAAATCACAGAGCTAAATCAAATGAAAGTGTTACATAAATTAAAAATAAAAATAAACATAAATATAAACAAGCATATGAACTATGCACACAAAAATGAAAACTAGATCAGAATAACAATGTTGAACTGACAGTAATCTAATAATAATAATGCAAATCAATATAAATAAAACTGAATAAGTGGTATCAGAAATGGACAAAAAAAATGATACCCAAATCCAATAAAACTTAAAAATGTTCCAAGGCAAGAAACGCAAAGTCAAATTGTATGCAGCAAATATCAATGAAATATCAGTAAAACAGTTTATGAGAGTGTTTTTTGAGCTGCAGCAAGCTGTTGATATCATTAAGCCAAAGTGGGTTGCAAACATTGTGATCAGTTTGCCATTCCAACTCCTTTTTGGCAATGGTATTACAGTTTCCCCATAGCAGACCTATCTTAACAGAGTCCAAAATGTGAAGCAAAAACAGGTATCCACAAGGGGATTCAAGATTATGCTTTGCAAGAGGATTCTTGCTTAAAAATGATTTCTAATCTCAGAAGTATGTCAGGCTATTCTTTTCAGCTTAGAAATATGTTTTCTGGTACAAAATATAGAATGATTGGCCATGACCACTGCACAGGACCTTCTCAGTGTTGCAGTTCCTATTCGCTTTGCTCTTAAATGTCTTACCTGAACTAGAGTAAATGAAAACAAATCACTGCAGACATAAATTCACAAAGTACAGAAAGTGGGTCCACATTTAAAAGCACCAAGATTCTTACTCATTGTTGAAAGCTCTGTGTAAATAAGCCCCTGATATTCCTGTATTTTTTTAAATAAAAGAAGGACCAGGATTGAGAATCTTATAAGTCTCTTACTAGACATAATGGACCAATTGTCTTGAATAACTCTTTTAATCTCATGAGCATCTTTGCTAAAATAAAGGGTCATGTTTCTTTTCATCTTTTTTTTTCTTTTGTCACTGTAAAGAGAACCAAAACCATGTAACAGTCTTCTTTGGGGTTTATATAGGCAAATGTTATCCCTAACTTTTAGGTCCTCAATAATATCACAAATATGCCCATTAGGAGTGCTTTCCTACTACCTCACAAGAAACTCTCTATGGAGGTCATGGAGGTTCTTAATGAAATTGCCACTTTTTAGACACAGGAGCTATCTTCATTCTTTGTGACTTGTTCTCATTCTGTTTGGTCACTTTTGAGTGAATATTGCTGACATGAAAAAATAGTTTAACAGTAGTAGGCTTTTGATATGAATCACAGTGAAATTCTTTTGATTGCAACTGCTTGTACACAATGATTGTCCAACGTGAACAAAGAAAATCATTTAAGGCATCCTCAGGCTCTTTCCCTAAAATAGAAATATCAGTGAATCTCCAATAACATTTAATGAATCACCAGAACTCTGAGGTGTACACTGTTTCACTCTCCTACTAAGCCAAAACAGTGCTAGCAGTACTACATATAATTTTTGCTTGTAAATGTTGCCATTAAAACCCAAAAAAAAGTTATTTTCTCAGTGCCAAGCTGTGTAAGTTGGAATTAAATTAATCTCACCAGAGAGAGTATTGGCTACTTAGACATGGTCCCTGTCACAACCACAGTGTAATACTCATGTGGGAGAGAATCACCAGAGAGAGGAGTTGTTTTAATTTCCCTAAGAAAATCAAGAATTTCCAGAATAAATGAAGCAGCACTACTAGCCAAAGGTTTTAAATGATATGCAAGAAACATCATCCCTGGTTTGGTGATGCCAAAAGAAGTGGTCATTCCATGACAAAATCAATCAGTTTTCTTTTACAATATACTTGACTAACTATATATATATATATATATATATATATATATATATATATATATATATAAGAATAAAATGAGAGAATCAAAGAATCTGTATGATTTTCTGAATCTAAAATTTTTCTATTACTATTCTGTGTACTATTTGTCATGTCAAACTGTGGAACCACTAGGGAAGGGGAACTTTGAAAAGGGAGACCTTACTGGAAACATCAGATAATGCACAAAAATTGTCACTCCAATTTATATTAAATAACAAGACAGGTACCAAACTGAAAGTGGCTGATTTTAATATTTAAAATTTCAGTCAGTATATGAATTTAAATGAGATGAACGTTTGCCTTTTTACAAAGGATTTTCCTTTCTTCCTTCTAACAGAATGACCATTGGTGATATCATTACTGAACTTAAACTGTTCCTCTGGAAGCTTAATTCTTCTTTTATGTTTAGTAATTTAAGGAATTTTCAAATCATGATTTGAGATGTTTTACATTCATCCTCCCTTTACACTGAACTCTTGTAATTTTTGAAAAGTTGTGCTGCGGGACATCAGCTGCCTAAAAGTTTCATATGAGTCTCAGAATTTATCTAATGAGGCATGTGTAATGCTAAATGATTTATCTACTAAGAGGAATGTCAGACTTATGAAACCTAAGGGAGGTTGGGTTTAATAGATAATGTGAATTACATCAGTAAAATATGCTCCGTGTTACAGTCTGAATTTTTATAAATTATCATCTGTTATTGAAATGAACAGTGCCTATAGATTAATTTACATTTATTTAAATGAGTTATTCATTGACAACCATATTTCAAGTTTTTTTTTTAATTTTTTGCTGTGGAAGCATCCTGTTACTTCTATTTGTGGGATAACTAAAAGTACACAGATGAGATTAATACACCTCTAAGATTGATTATTTCAGCAATTAATTACAGTGGTGAATCCTTTGCTAAATATGCTGATTTTGTTTTGAAAAACATTTTGCCATTATGTCCACAAACAAATCATGGCATTTAAAAAAAATCTCAGGGGCTGTAAATGGTCAAAATAATATTTTAATTACAGCTGACATAATCAATTTGTTTACAGTAATCACACATTATGTGGGATTAGTTTGGGTTTATGAATGTCTGTCTATTGAATTTTGAAAAATGGAATACCAGTAACATTTTAATAAATTTTATGGATTTATTATGTAGAATTATTTGATATTTAAGGGTGAAATTTATAGACCAACTAGAGGTCTAGTGATGGAGACTTTGTATGTTCTTATTTTTACAAATTTAGCGTTGTGTTACTAGAAACCTAAGCTTTTCAGTATATGTATATATGTGTATGTGTGTATATATATATATATATATATATATATATATATATATATATATATATGTATATATATATGAGTGCTACAAAATCTTGAAAGCCCAAAATCCTGAGACCAAAATCCTGAAAACAAACAGGATACCAACACTTACTATGTTGTATCTTGTTGTATCTTTCGGCTTTTCCCGGTTAGGGGTCGCCACAGCAGAACTCCGGTCCGCTAATGATTGGCAGTAGATTTTTACGTACCAACTTGCCAGGCCTGATGCACAACCTTCAACGAAGGTATGCCCATTCACACATGTCTCCATACAGAAGACGCTTTACCTGAGAATCGAACAGGACAATGTCTTACTGTGAGGCAGCAATGCTACCGCAGCACCACCACCGCAGCTACAGGATACCAACACTTACTATATTCCAGCAAAAGTACATACAGAAACATATTACCCTTCAACTATACACAGGGGGGCAAGCTCCCTTGCACCCCCACACCCCCTGCTCTTTAAAGATATAAACTCCAAGATTGCACTTAGTGTAATGAAGTACATTCTCAGAATTGATATATCTAAGTAACAGGGGGTGCAGAGGGGCTTGCCCCCCTGCATATAGTTGAAGGGTAATATGTTTCTGTATGCACTTGTACTGAAATATAGAAAGTGTTGGCATCATGTGTGTTTCCAGGATTTTGAGTTTTCAGGATTTTGGGCTTTCAGGATTCTGTAGTATATATATATATATATATATATATATATATATATATATATATACAGATATATATATTAGATGGATCCCTATCAGATGATAGAAAGCACATACGACTGAAACTTATTTGACTGAGACCATAAGACTGAAATTTCAAAATACTGAAAAATTATTTGACTGAAACCCATAATACTGAAATATTACAATGGTAAATTTCAACCTACTGAATTGTAAAGTGGATGATATAAAACCAGAATAGGTGGGGGGCTATGCCCCCATACCCCCAACTATATATATTAACTCCAGGATCACTATCATCTGATAAGGGATCCATATATATATATATATATATATATATATATATATATATATACACACAGAGAGAGAGAGAGGTTCATAGGTTGGTACTAGGCTATTGGCCCTAGTGCCTATTCAAGCCTAGCCATAACAATTCCCTGGCTATTTCTTCCCACAATATTTACTTCCCTGGACCCCTGTCTAGCAGGGCGACTGACGTGATCCCCAGGGTGAATTTCCTATCTCCCATCCAATCATCAAGGTTCCTTTTGAGGTGCTCTGCTTGACATGTATGGATAGTCCGTTCCAGAGTCTGGGGAGTCTCTGCGTCAGGAACCTATCCCTCCAACATGTTTTGTTCATTGTGATGACAAGGTTTAGATCCCTGGAGCGAGTGACTCTGAGAGATTGGGATTTCTTTAAGTGTAGCATGTCCAACAGCTCTGGGTTTGACATAACCTTGTATGTTAAGCAGATATCACGTCTGAGTAGACAATATGCGACAGAGTATAGCTGGAGTTTTTTTAGATGGTCATCATAAGGCATCTACTTTAGGCCTGTGATTCTTTTAGTGAAGTATTTCTGCAGCCTTTCTAGTTGGTGCAGATGTTTTGAGAGGTACATACCAAACGGGGCATGGTATTTTATAATGGGTCTAATGAGGGATGAGTACAGTGGGACAATGACGTCCTTTTTGTCTGGATGAAAAGCCCTTAGTGATGAGGTGTGCCACATAGAAGGATTTCCTGACTGTTGTGGTGATGTGGTTATCAAAGGTGAGACCACTGTCCATCTGTGTCCCTAAGTCTGTTATTACACTTTTGGTGTTTAGTGTACTGCCACCTATGTGGTAATTCATGGGTACATGTTTTTTCCTAAAGGGGATAACTATACATTTCTTGGCATTGAGCTTGAGCCCATGGCTCTGTCACCAAGTATCTGTTTCTGTAAGACCCTTTTGTAGAATATCCACA
Source organism: Protopterus annectens (assembly GCF_019279795.1). Classification (NCBI taxonomy): domain Eukaryota; kingdom Metazoa; phylum Chordata; order Ceratodontiformes; family Protopteridae; genus Protopterus; species Protopterus annectens. Next base: position 607,995,676 of record NC_056749.1, on the reverse strand, counting down.
TAATTTGGGGATTCAATAATGGCTCCCAGTTTGCAGTCATCTGCGAACTTTGTTAGCCTAGTGTTGGCCTGTACTTCAGAGAAGTAGATGTCAAACAAGAGCGTTCCTAGGACTGAACCCTGAGGTACTCCACTTGTCACTTGTCTAGAGCTGGATTTGGAGTCTGCTACTTTTACAGTGTGGGTTCTGTCAGTAAGCCAGTTGGCAATCTATCGAGTGATGTAGGGATTATATATATATATATATATATATATATATATATATATATATATGTATATATATCATAAGTTGCATTTCAGAATCCTGGATGATCTTTTCATTTGTGGAAAGGAGTTAGGAATTATGTGGCATGGTTTTTGAATACATAGAAAGTGCAACTTTTTAAAATGTTACTTATAATTGTTTAAACACAAGTGTAATTTATGTATACAGATTTATATTAATAATAAGTCTAACAAGATGTCTTCTAATATTAACAGGAAGAGTACTTTCTGTAATTCACTCTAATTTATTAAAAAGAAGCTATCTAGAAAAGTAGATGGCATTATTTTTAAGGATATTTTAGATGAAAGTAGTAATGAATATAGACCCATCTTAAGTGATTGGGCAATGTTTAATAATGAAATAGAAAAAAAAGTTGCAGTACAGAAAACCATGCAAGATCTTTGATTCTTCTGTTGCTTTGTAGTATGTGGTTAGTCAATAATATTGTAACAGAAAATTGGTTGAGTTTTATGCTTCAACCAAATTGTGAAGAGCAGCTATATTTGTTTCTATGTTTGGAAAACACATTAAGAACTTTCTGGGAAATAATAGCCAGTCTATTATGTCACATTTGGCTGAAAGGGGGATGTTTTGAAGTGGCAGCAGTTCACAATGCAAATTATATTTTGGTGGGTGACAAGTTAGAAATGATTAATTAATATATTGAGTGTAAAAGTTATTTTAATTGTTGTACTATGGTGCAGTTTATATCAGCATTTATATTTTGTATGAAGCTTATTATATTGGTAAAATGGTGAGACACCTCAATAAAAATGTATGAACATTATAATAGTATCAAATGTCAGGATATAAAATTTCATATAAATATACAATAAATTACAAGGACTTTTTTTGAGAAAGAGCATAAACAGCAAAGTGGTGGATGATGGGAAAACAAGTTATTATTTATTTAGCTGACTGGCAGATAAACTTGAATGCCAATACACCACCTGGAATAAATGGCAGTGTTTCAATTAAAAATATTTTAATATATGAAGGCACAGTGTTTTTCATCTATATGATGTAAATATTTCAGTTTATTCTGTTATAACTATTCTATTTACTTTGTTGCAATTAATGTATTTTTTCACAAGGTGCATGTAATGTAGGGTCTTATGATTTAGTCACATGATTTTTAATATAAAAAGGGTTAAAAGTGTATTTAAATTTATTCTGTGGAAGTTTGTGATCCTATACTTGGACAACTGTGCTTAATACATTTTTTGATAAACATCTGTTTGAGATATATCTTAGCGGGTAATTATGTAGTTCGAATATTCTAAAGCCATTATCTTTCATATTTCCATATTTTCTGTTTTCCTTCTTTGCAGCCTGTCCCACTTGATTTATTGCCTTGCTGTTCTCGGGGCTCACATTATCCCTCTTCTCCTTTGATTTTTAAGGCTGTATGTTTTTTTTAATCTTGCAAATTGGATGTTATTCATGAAAGGCACTGCTGCACCTATATGGTAATTCAGTAATGCATCAAATGCATAAAGCAGCTAAAGTGAATCCTTAAGTATCTGTGAATTACTTGTAAAGTACTATGTGAAAACATAAGGGCTTGTTTAATTATGGAAGTATTCATGCATTATGAACAAAGACCTCTATGTGCAAGCAGATTTGAAGGATTTAAAGCAAATAATGATCAGTGCAGTTTTTATTATTAACTTTTAAAAATATAAAGGGATATTATATGTTTTCCATATAGGGATATCCTTATGCAGATACCCTGTTGGGTGGAAAGGAAAAGACAGAGAAGATTGAAAAAGGGTGACATAACAAGGGAAGCACAGAAGGAACATATCAAGAGGGCTGTGCTGAAAGAGGTGGGCGAAGAGAGTTCATATCTTTTGTGGGGAGATAAATCCTTTTGTTTATCAAATCTGTTTTATGTAAGAGGGTAGTTTGGGTATGAAGTAGGTTAGACAGTGTAGTAGAAAGCATTAGGGAAGGAGTCAGTGAAGAGGAGTTGAGTTCAGGAGGAACCCTTGGTCCACAGGACCTCAAATGTTTCCACTGCCTGATGGTGTTGCAGTGGAGGACCCCATTGTTGAGGGTGTGTGGGTCTGTGGTGGTGCTGTGGTTAGGTTTGAACAGGGCAGTGAGTCTTGAACCTGCTGAAGACCATTCTAGGATGATTGAAAATGTCTGTCCTCTACCTGCTGCAGCACATCCTCAACCAAGTCCCAGAGCCCACAGTTAGTGAAGCTTGCCAGGCTGCCATGCACCAAGATGCCTACCAGACCGCTGCTGTCCCCAACCCTGTGAAGATATCCCTGGATAGGCATAAAGTGAATGTTCCCTGACTTGGGAGGAGTGCAGTTGGGCTGCTCCTTAGAATTCTGGACCTGCAGAAAAGTTAACAGAAATGGGGGAGGACAAATGAGCGCATATTTGAAATGAAAAGAGAGAAGGAGGTTTGAGAGACAAGAAACAGAGAGAATAAGTTGACTCATGATGTAATACATAGTGCGACCTTCATTAATAGTCATTTTTATTGAAACTTTATTCAAATAAAAGAAAATTCTGAAAAATGATACTGAAAACATGGGAACAATCAGCATATTACTATCAACAGTGTTGATTTTAACATCTGCAGTCACTGATACTAATGATATATGCTGATATAACTAGTGAAATGATAAATTTGAAATTTTTGGCTGCTATGGTTTGTGCTGCAGTAGTGTACTAGAAGATCTTTACTTCTTTTATTATGTTTGTGTGTGAATTACTTCAGCATTTATAGTTACAAAATAAGTAAAAAAATGAAAATAATTTTTTGCATACCCATAAGGATCCTCAATTAGCCTCTTTAATCTCCTGTTCTGTTGGGGTTATAAGAAATCTGCCATTCTGCTGCACAGAGAACACAGAGCATGGTTGTTTAGTTACCTTGGATGTGTGTTTTACAATATTTCTGGCATGACTGCTATCCAACAAGGCACCAAAGCTGCACTTGCTTTATATGTGTACTTATTTTGTGGAAGAGAGGTGAAGAAGAGAGTACAGGCAGGGTGGAATGGGTGGAGAAGAGTGTCAGGAGTGATTTGTGACAGACGGGTACCAGTAAGAGTGAAAGGGAAGGTCTACAAGATAGTAGTGAGACCAGCTATGTTATATGGGTTAGAGACAGTGGCATTGACAAAAAGGCAGGAGTCAGAGCTGGATGTAGCAGAGTTAAAGATGTTAAGATTTGCACTCGGTGTGACTAGGATGGACAGGATTAGAAATCAGTATATTAGAGGGTCAGCTCATGTTGGACAGATTGGAGACAAAGCAAGAGAGACGAGATTGCATTGGTTTGGACATGTGCTGAGGAGGGATGATGGGTATATTGGGAAAAAGATGCTAAGGATGGCGCTGCCAGGTAAGAGGAAAAGAGGAAGGCCTAAAATAAGGTTTATGGATGTGGTGAGAGAGGACATGCAGGCGGTTGGTGTGACAGAGCAAGATGCAGAGGATAGGAAGAAATGGAAAGAGATGATCCGCTGTGGCGACCCCTAACGGGAAAAGCCAAAAGATGATGATGATGATTTTGTATGCATTATTATTGAGTCTTGCTGTATGCTTTAATTTATTAATCATAAAAATAACAAAGGACAGAATTTCATCCATTGATTGTACCAAATCCATCTGCACAAGTATTTCTTCTTCAATGCCAGTTGAACTAGAAGGACTTCATGACTTTTTTTCCAGTTTTACAATTTTTTTGTCCCTTTACAGCTTGTTTCATTGTGGGAAAACTATTTTCTGCAACCTGTTTGTGCAATTCCATTGTAGTTTCTATTTTCCATTATGCCTTACATATCCTATTTGCAGTTTTAAGTAATATCATATGAATATGCTGTAAGCAATGCACTTTAACTTCTCCTCAAGCAGCCAAGCTGTGTATACACATGAGTATGCACACACACACGCACGCAAGTACACACACACACACACACACACACACACACACACACACACACACACACACACACACACGCACACACACACACGCACACACACACACACGCACAAAGTAACAATTGAAAGAAACATATGACATCCTTACAATTCAACTTTTATTAAATCATATTTACTATTACATATGGATGCACTAGATGTATTTCATGGCATAGTGTGCTTTGATAATTTATGCTTAACAAATGTATGCATGTAAGTGAATTATGTAGAAATGTATGCAGAATTAATCAAATGGTGACTGTCTTTTTATCTTCTGTCCTAGTCATTCACTTGGTACTTTAATCCTTACCTGCACTCTGACTAGGGTGTGGTGTCTGAGTTCAGTCATCTTGTATGTGCAGTTAATATTTTGGAAAAAATGACTGTTATATATTTTGTGGCCTACACAAACCAAATCTTCTGTTTCTAAAATTTTCTGACTGGAGTAAAACTAATTATTAAGATAATCCTTACAGTATATGAAATTATGGCAATATAAATATGTTCTTTTCCATTTGTGTATAAAATACATACCACCACCATAACCAAACCCTGCTGTCATGTAGCTGCATTAGACATGGAGCTGCTATTATTGGCAAATTTAGTTTTACCAATATTCTTTGTCTTGTAGGCATTTTTAAAGGAATACATTTACATTTCCTTTTCATGGTGAATAAATTTCAGCTATGAAATCTTTATTAAGTTGCTTATTGCTATTTCTGTGCTGTAATGTTATCTTTATTTGAACAACAAACCAGAAAGTCATGCATTAAACATGCCTTTTACAGTACTGAATCAGTAAAAATATTTTTTCCATTATTTTTACTTCTTAAATGAGTCTTCCTGTATGTCATTATCAGGCCATATTAATTATTCAGTGATGTGAGGTGATGAAGTGTGTCAAAGTATGCAGGATGAACATGGATATGCATAATCAGGGTTATGTAGTCAAAACTGTATCTGACTCCATTTTCCCCTTTCTAATCATAGGGATGTGTTGAGATTTATTAGGGTTCACTCATTCATAATGACTGATTGGCTCTGTGCCACTGTATACCGCTTGTTCACAGCTGCCAGAGGTCTACTTCCTTGGATTTGTTGACTTACACATTATTGTAATTCATACAGAAAGGTGTAGCTAAGCCTAATCTGTGTATAATACAGGTAAATGACACAGAATTTATGTAATTAACTTCAAGAATGTGATATGAACATGCAGTCACTCAAGATAAACAGTAAGTGATTTGGGAAACTGCAAACTTAAAATCAGATACAAAAGCAGTAGTAAAACTGTTAGAAACTATTGGGAAGCAGTTCATAGTGATATAAGATAATGTTATTTAATAAGAAATATGTGTCTTTCATTGATTTGGTGGTCAGATGCAGGTGATTCACATAAATACTGATGAATGAGTATCACTTATAAATGGGAGTTCATGAAGCAGCACTAGAAATACATGGGGATGTAGTCATAAATGCAATGTGAAAGATATTTTGTCAGTTCATTTTTGGGGAATTTATTGATAATGCTACACAGGATATAAGTACGTACTTTAAAGTGGTTGAAGTCTGTACTGCATTTTCAACAATGTATTGTATCAGGATACTGCTTTACTTGAAGATTTTTGCTTGTCATTCATAAATGAAAAATGTCAGTATAAATGCAGGAAAGTGTTAGGGGAAGGATTCACGTCTGTTAGCAGTGGCATAAGATGATAGTGAAATGTTAAATGCTTGTAATACTACTATGAATTTGTTGATGTTGTACAGGTTACTGCAACACAGCTTTAACTTAGTGCATGTCCCAATTCAGTATTTGTATATGAAAATGGGAGTTTTGTCACCATACATGTTTTTGTATTCAGGCTTTGATTTCTTTTTGATGAAAGCAAGCAAGCTTTCATTGCTGTGTTGTGTGGCTAATAAGTGGATCAAAACTTTCAGTATGTGACATTGGCATGTTCTTTGTAGTAAATGAATAATACATCAGCTGGGATCTAAACAGGAAAAGGACATTTTTAGTCATGAGAACTGCATCCTCATGGCAGCACTTACATATGGCAAACACCCTTTTGGAAAAGGGGACCCAAGTAATCCAAGAAGACAAAGGCATGGAATCAAGAGATTATGGTTATAAATGCTGTTGGCATAAGGAACTGCACAATAACACAGTGCATGAAGATGGCCAGTGATATGGTAGGGTGTGTAATAGAAAATGCAAGGCAGAATGTACTTATCCATAGCAATACTGGGGCAGGAGCCTCAATCACTTATTCGTTTAAAACATGATGAGGAATACCTCTTCTCATTTCATGGTAATGATTATGAGACAGATATCTATGGCACTGGCATAATCGGAGGTGGGGTGGACACTATCTTTTGCCCACATATGCAGCATCATTGGACGGTGCAGTGCTGCAGTGGTAGTGTTGTCGCCTCACTGCAAGAGGATCTCTGGTTCGATTCTTGGCTCAAGTGGCTTCTGTGTGGAGTCGGCATGTCCTCCCTGTGTTCGTGTGGGTTTTCTATGCATGCTCTGGTTTCCTTCCACTTTTCAAAGACATGTATCCGGACCGTTTCTCCCCAGGACTTTCCTGAAAATTAGCTTCATTCCAAGTCGGGCTTTCCCGGTAAACAATTGTTAAATAAATAAAAATAAATTAATCAATAGATATCTGCTCAGGAAGGTTGGTTTGACAACAGCAATATTTTTATATAGAGAATTAAATACTGAAATGGAATGATTACACATAATACATGAAAATTACCAGGGACACTTATTTTCATTTTTTCTTCGAAAAATTCCAATAAATACCTTCCTGAGAATTGAAAAGTCATGGCATTTTTACAGAATTTGTGAAGAAAATAATAAAAAAATTCAAACTACCACACTGTAAAATACCATTTATTTATTAAGACACTCAGTGTAAGTGCTTTTGGGTGAAGTACTCTTCATCAGACAATTCACAAATAAACTGAATCACATTTAAAACACAAAATAGCCAATCACAGTCAATATTGAGCCCTCCTCATCTTGAGGGCAGGTTTAATGGGAATAACCCCATTCATCCCATGTGGTCTGTGTGCACACATCTCTATAATCCATTTACTGTCGTAGTATTCTGTCAAATTGCCTGTGTCACCCCCTCTCCTGGACAACTTAACAGTCTATAACACCATAAAATGAAAGGCATGCCCAGTATGTTCACTTACATGCGTATGCTTACGCAGTACATCAGAACTGTGTGTGGAAGCAACGGAGAAAGGAAGATCTCTGTTGCTTTTAAAACCGTGTCTCGCTATGTTAAACTCATTTAACATAGTGAGATAGCTTTAAAAAAAGCAACGGAGATTTTCCTTTCTCGAGTTTAACGAATTTAACATAGCGAGACAGCTTTAAAAAAAGCAACAGAGAAAGGAAAATCCCCATTGCTTTTTTTTAAGATATCTCGCTATGTTAAACTCATTTAACATAGCAAGATAACAGCAACGGAGCTCTTCCGTTCTCCGTTGCTGTCCAACAAAAAAAAAAAAGACTTATACTAATGAAAAAAGTCTGGGCGACCGGACCTTTTTCTATTATAAGTCTGATTTCCAACATGCATGCTGACCAATCAGTGTGCACATTTGGAATATTAATGGGGGGTCATTGTATAATATTGGTACATCTTCTAGATCTCTCGTTACAGAACTAATCTCTTATGTTTTTGTTTTGTTTAAAACAGAACAGTGGTTTATGAGTTATAATTTATTTTAATCTATCATCTGTATGTAATATACCCCAGTTTTTCCTGATGATATCACAAATACCTCTTATGTTGTTACTATACTTCAAAGTTACTCTTAAGGGTTGTTTCAAAGTACCGGTATTATTCTGGTAGTCAATTATATCACCAGAAAACCAAGGTTTAGCATTAGTTCGTCTTTTGTTAGTACATTCCTGAGAGGCTAAATTTATTTTGTCACCCTTGTAGCCTTTCTCATAAAAAGTATGCTTTAGCTCTAATGACTTCTGTTTAAAACACATCTCATTTGTACATAGCCTAGATGTTCTGCAGAACTGTCCCTTGGTTATATTATGAAACACACGCCTAGGATGCATGCTATCGTAGGGTAGGAGCGTATTGCGCCAACAGTCCTTCCTATATATCATGGTGTCAATTACATCATAATCATTTCTAGTTAAATGAACATCTAGAAAAGCTATACTGCTATCAGATAGGTCACCTTAAATCTTAAAAAAAAATCTGTTGTCTCCAAGTAGGCTGCAAAGTCATATAACTCATCACTCCCACCCTGCCACTGCAAGTCCTTTGTTTGCTTTCATAAAGAACCCACCCTTTGTCTTATCAATTACTACAGGGTTTGCTGATATTCTTTGTGATTTTAAGCCCTGCAGTCAGCAGAAAACCAAATACTACTGGCATGCTGGTGCAAATATCGAGGATGGTATTTCTTAGTCCCTGGTTTCACACTTGCATAAACGTAAATCTCAAAAAGAGCAGCTACAATGATATGCAAATACTGTGGGCTCAGGTTACTTGCTGTAAGTAAATACAAAGGAGTTTTAAGAATCATGCCCACTTATGGCAATCACATGAAGTCCTTGAAGTTAAGTATATGCGAAGGGCTACGTGAAAACCTAGGGCTTTTTATGATTTCATATATACTCTGATATTGTGGATGAATGCGGCTATAAATAGCCATGCTTTAATAGACTTGTGGCAAGCAGCTGACAGCATAGCTTTTATCACTAATATACAAAAATTGAGGTTTAAAATGTTTTATATAGGGGCGTCCTTGTTTGGATACCTAGTTGAGGGGTTTTAAAAGAATAGAAAGAAGAAGATAAGAAAGAAGGAAGACATAACTAAGAGTAAATCATGGGAGTAAAACAACAAGAGGGTTTTGCTGGAGGAGGTGCAAGAAGAGTACTATGTTTGTTTTTGGTGGTGTATAGACCCACCTATTTTTTTTATACAAGTGGGTAGTGTGGGTGGGTAGTACATATGAAGGCATAGGAGAAAGGGTAAGGGAGGGAAGTGGGGGAAGAGGAGTCCAATCGAACAAGAACTTGAACATTTCCATTATGGTGTTGCAGTGGAGGACCCCAAAGTTGAGGTGGTAGGGGTCTGTGGTAGCACTGTGGTCAGGGCTGACTGGGGCAGCAAATCTTCTAGTTATTAAAGGAAATCCTCGATTGGCTGAAGGAGTCTGCCCATGACCTGCTCCATCACATCTTCTACCAAGTCCTGAAGTCGATGTTCAGTGAGGCTTGTCAGACTACCATGCACCAGTATGCCTACAAGGCCAGTGCCCCTGCCCTGATCCTGTGAGGATGTCCCTGGATGGACAGAGGGTAAAAGCTCCTTTCTTCTTTTCAATTCGACCTTCATTAAACCATGCATTTCCTTTTATAGATGGAGACAGTAATAATAATTCTATTTGTTAACCAGGCAGGCCCACTTGACAGAGTCCCTTTTCAGGGGTGACCTGAGAACAATGTCAAATTATTTGACTTGGTCAAGGTGGTCAAACAGTAGGCAAACAAGGGCTGCAGGAATCAAACTCTGAACCACATGAACTATAGCTCACAACCTTAACCTTTGTGCCAACCCTCAGATTTGTACATACGCTTCATAATAATGATGTATGCTTTTATAATTTTCTGTTTAATAAATGTAAGCATATAAGGAGAGTGTTTAAAATCTATAGAGAAGTAATGCATTTGATCATCTTCCACTTAATCATGTACTGGTCACATTCACTTGACACTGCAGTTTCTACCCCTTCCCCCAACATTCACTCTTGCTAGGTTATGGTACCGGACTGAGTTAAGTCATCTTGTACGACAAGTTATTATTGTTTAAGACATTGCTATCTTGTACAATTATCATACTAATAAATATTTTCTGGCCTACACAAATATCCTTTCTTTACAAAAACAGCATGTACTTAAAGTACTATGGTAGACCCAACTGTAAATGAAATTATGTGGCAATGCAAATATTTCTTTTGTTTGTATAGAAATACATTTATGCACATGAAAAAAAATAATTAAACAGATGCAGATATACATCTGCATTTTACATATATAATATGTGTACTTACATATATTTTTACTCATAAATATACATTTGTATTTGTACAAAAAAATGTCATCACATAAATGTTTTGTATTTGTATACAGATATGTTTGTGCCTTATGCATTATAATTACATATGGATACATAATTTGAAGTTTAATATTTTACTTTTATCATCTACCTTCATTTATGCAATTGTTTTATTGTTTTTCTTTAAATCTATGTTTTATATGATTAGAAATAAAAAAAGAAATAGTATAGCACTTACATCTTCTCACCACCGCCTGATCTACTCAGTCAGCCAGCTGGTCAAACCTCTGCTTCTGTGGGTCTAGCTGTGTCAGCACCAGGGGCCAAAGTGAATGATTCCTATCAGGGATGACAGGTGCTCAGCCAGCTACTTCCAGCCCAAACCTGTTATCCAGGATTTGATCTTATCCAGGTATGAATTTGTAAGAAGCTAGATCATTATCTTGTTTTTTTTTTTTTTTTGTCAGAACACTGGGACCCCAGCCTCATGCCCTCACAGGTGCTGCTATCATTAGAGGTACCAGTACCAGAATGAAGAAAGTATGAGCAGTTGTGATACCACCCTAACCAAACCCAGTTAACAACAAGGGGAGTTGGACCTGGAACTGTTACTGGTAAATTGGTTTTACCAAACCCAGTTAACAAGGAGGGGCATTAGATCTAGTACTGTTATAATTGACAAGTTTGGTTTTAGCAAAAATGCTTTATCACCTACATGTGTTTTTAAAGGAGTACATTCACATTTTATTTATACGGTGGATAAAAGTAATTAATAAAATCAGCAGTTTTGAACTACTTATACCCACTACTCTGCTGTGCCTAGATGTTGCTAGTTTTCAGAGATTAATACCTGAGTGCCAGAAAGGAATATTTTTTTATACATTTCTCTTGCAGTATAGCATCAGTATTAATGACTTTTTGGGAGACTTTTCCTTATTTATTCATGCAGAACAAAATATTCCTGTGTGCGTCAGTATCAAGTTTTAGTAAATGTTGACTAATTTAAGGTGATAAGGTGAGCCAGATGATATTGGATGGGCAGGGATTATTCTTCATTGTTTTACAAACTCACATTCATATGACTCGGGACTTCATTTAGCCTATTCTAAAGATTATCAGGTTAGAGAACAACTAAGGTAATTAAGGCATTCCCATGGCAGTCTGGGAACTGCTAGGGACTGACGCTATCCCCAGCATGTTCATGACTAGGTGAGACCAAGTTAAGCAGATAAATTGCATTACACATTTGCGTATTACTATGATTCATAGAGGTAAGAATGAAAGGGACTAATATGCATACGAAGTAGGGAAATGACTTGAACTTATGTGAATAAGTTTAACACTACCTTATGAACTTGCAATTACTAGAGTTAGGTGGCAAAAGCTTAGAAAACTGTAAGGTAAGCAAAAATAATAGAAATATTGCAAATTAATATAAGACAGTTCAAAATGATCTAACATTACAGTGTTTACTTAAAGAGGCGCTTGCTTTACTGATATGGGCATATTAGAATGACTTTCTATAAAACTGGCATTTGTAAATGGAAATTCAATACAGCAACAATGCAAATGCGCAGTGATAACTGAGGAAGTCATTTATTTTGATATCATTTAGTGATTGTGCACACATGGTATAATTGCAATGATTTGAATGTGAAGTACTGAAGTGTCAAGGATGCTGTGTTTGTACAACATATGTGTCTGTATTGGGAGAGTTTTGAGTGTCACTGCTGCATGAGAAAAAAAAAACAGCAATAAAAATACAAGAAAGTAATAGGGGAAGGATGGATCTGCTAAAGTGCTTTAGTAATAGGGGAAGGATGGATCTGCTAAAGTGCTTTAGAAATAGGGGAAGGATGGATCTGCTAAAGTGCTTTAGTAATAGGGGAAGGATGGATCTGCTAAAGTGCTTTAGTAATAGGGGAAGGATGGATCTGCTAAAGTGCTTTAGTAATAGGGGAAGGATGGATCTGCTAAAGTGCTTTAGTAATAGGGGAAGGATGGATCTGCTAAAGTGCTTTAGTAATAGGGGAAGGATGGATCTGCTAAAGTGCTTTAGTAATAGGGGAAGGATAGATCTGCTAAAGTGCTTTAGTAATAGGGGAAGGATGGATCTGCTGAAGTGCTTTAGTAATAGGGGAAGGATGGATCTGCTGAAGTGCTTTAGTAATAGGGGAAGGATGGATCTGCTAAAGTGCTTTAGTAATAGGGGAAGGATGGATCTGCTAAAGTGCTTTAGTAATAGGGGAAGGATGGATCTGCTAAAGTGCTTTAGTAATAGGGGAAGGATGGATCTGCTAAAGTGCTTTAGTAGTAGGGGAAGGATGGATCTGCTGAAGTGCTTTAGTAATAGGGGAAGGATGGATCTGCTGAAGTGCTTTAGTAATAGGGGAAGGCTGGATCTGCTGAAGTGCTTTAGTAATAGGGGAAGGCTGGATCTGCTAAAGTGCTTTAGTAATGGGGGAAGGCTGGATCTGCTAAAGTGCTTTAGTAATAGGGGAAGGCTGGATCTGCTAAAGTGCTTTAGTAATAGGGGAAGGCTGGATCTGCTAAAGTGCTTTAGTAATAGGGGAAGGCTGGATCTGCTAAAGTGCTTTCGTAATAGGGGAAGGCTGGATCTGCTAAAGTGCTTTCGTAATAGGGGAAGGCTGGATCTGCTAAAGTGCTTTCGTAATAGGGGAAGGCTGGATCTGCTAAAGTGCTTTAAGTAATAGGGAAGGCTGGATCTGCTAAAGTGCTTTCGTAATAGGGGAAGGCTGGATCTGCTAAAGTGCTTTCGTAATAGGGGAAGGCTGGATCTGCTAAAGTGCTTTAGTAATAGGGGAAGGCTGGACCTGCTAAAGTGCTTTAGTAATAGGGGAAGGCTGGACCTGCTAACGTGCTTTAGTAATAGGGGAAGGCTGGATCTGCTAAAGTGCTTTAGTAATAGGGGAAGGCTGGATCTGCTAAAGTGCTTTAGTAATAGGGGAAGGCTGGATCTGCTAAAGTGCTTTAGTAATAGGGGAAGGCTGGATCTGCTAAAGTGCTTTAGTAATAGGGAAGGCTGGATCTGCTAAAGTGCTTTAGTAATAGGGGAAGGCTGGATCTGCTAAAGTGCTTTAGTAATAGGGGAAGGCTGGATCTGCTAAAGTGCTTTAGTAATAGGGGGAGGCTGGATCTGCTAAAGTGCCTTAGTAATAGGAGAAGGCTGGATCTGCTAAAGTACTTTAGTAATAGGGGAAGGCTGGATCTGCTAAAGTGCTTCAGTAATAGGGGAAGGCTGGATCTGCTAAAGTGCTTCAGTAATAGGGGAAGGCTGGATCTGCTAAAATGCTTTAGTAATAGGGGAAGGCTGGATCTGCTAAAGTGCTTTAGTAATAGGGGAAGGCTGGATCTGGTAAAGTGCTTTAGTAATAGGGGAAGGCTGGATCTGCTAACGTGCTTTAGTAATAGGGGAAGGATGGATCTGCTAACGTGCTTTAGTAATAGGGGAAGGATGGATCTGCTAACGTGCTTTAGTAATAGGGGAAGGATGGATCTGCTAAAGTGCTTTAGTAATAGGGGAAGGATGGATCTGCTTAAGTGCTTTAGTAATAGGGGAAGGATGGATCTGCTAAAGTGCTTTAGTAATAGGGGAAGGATGGATCTGCTAAAGTGCTTTAGTAATAGGGGAAGGATGGATCTGCTAAAGTGCTTTAGTAATAGGGGAAGGATGGATCTGCTAAAGTGCTTTAGTAACAGGGGAAGGATGGATCTGCTAAAGTGCTTTAGTAACAGGGGAAGGATGGATCTGCTAAAGTGCTTTAGTAACAGGGGAAGGATGGATCTGCTAAAGTGCTTTAGTAACAGGGGAAGGATGGATCTGCTAAAGTGCTTTAGTAATAGGGGAAGGATGGATCTGCTAAAGTGCTTTAGTAATAGGGGAAGGATGGATCTGCTAAAGTGCTTTAGTAATAGGGGAAGGCTGGATCTGCTAAAGTGCTTTAGTAATAGGGGAAGGATGGATCTGCTAAAGTGCTTTTGCCTTACTGTTGTGAATGTATTCATGATGGTGCAAACATTAGTCAGTGCAGATTTACCTGGCTATATTGAGAATTAGCATTTGTATATAATTATGGGTTTTGCAACAGCTAACTTTTTTGTGATCTGTCACCTCTTAACATAACAAATATCTCCTGATTATCAAAATTATAGTGAGTTATTTTCTGCCAATATCTTCCCCTTCTTGGTAGGTGAGGTACACTGGGTGCAAGTGGCTTTGGCTTTGCCAAGACAAGCATTTCACACTGGAAAAGAACAAGGCTAGCAGCAAGTGACAGCATCATTGAGGATTGCAAAGTAGATAGAATAGGCATGAATCTGCCTTTTATAACGAGTCACAAGATGATGTGGAAACGAGGGAAAATTTGAACACGAATCTGAAGTAGGCAGGAATTGGCCTCATTAGCATATGCTGCTTTACATGTTTCATTTGCATCTCATTGTGACTTTATTTGCTTACACATTCATCTCTATGAATCTCACCTTTGATGTGCTCATTTGTGGGCAGTGCAGATAGCCGTTACATATTCTTTTAATAACTATAAATACAACCTTCAATTTTTCTAAATTATCTTGGCATGTTTTTTGGATTCAGAAGTAATTTAAACACTTGTACTTAAACTTTATAAACCAAACCAGACCACAAAAGACTTGCAGCTAATTGCTAAGTTAGGTTAAGTGATTTTACTATGTTCTGTGTAACAGAAATGATCTTAAAATGTGAGCATTTAAAATATTTGGGCTGTAATTTCCGCAATTGATTAACTTTATGATGTATTATAGTCTTATGCCTTACTTCTTTTTAAAATCAATGTATCTGGGTTTTATATGTTTCTTAACTTTTTCATAGTTGACAAAATCTATTAAAAGTAGAATATTCTTTAGCTTTAGATCACAAGGGTACATCAGCATTGTCGCTTGTCTTGTTTCTCATTAAAGACCGAACAGGCAGGGTAGTTCATTTATATGCTTTATTACAAAGAATCACATCAAGATGGATAGCACCAGTACAAAATATAAACAAACTGATTAACTGACAGACTACACAGACATACATGCTTATATCTCAACAGCTTACTACAAAATGGCAGTCAGGCTCGCACGTGCTCAGTATTTATACACTTGTGTAAGCCCCTAGCAAGCTTCTTAAAGGCATGCATACAAATTGATCTACATCCTCCCTCTTTAATGAAGTGCCCACAATATAAGGACATTTGAAAGGAAACATGCAGTTGTACAGACAGTAAGAAATAAACACAACATTCATGTCCAAGTTGCCGTGTATCTGGAACATAGTCTGGAAATGCGACTTGATCTAGTGATATAGCACTCAGAACTGGGTTTAGCAACAGGTACAGTCTTTGGTGAACAACTTGCTTCAAGAGTTTTGGGATTCTTCTCAGGAACAGGGATAGTTACTGGAATGTCATTTGGAACTGGAACGCTGGATAACTCACTCTGAGATATAGATTCTCTCTCGCAGGTATGATACTGCAATGCAGGCTCGGACACCAAAATCAAATGTTTCTGATTCCACCTAAATTCTGCTCCTTGTGATTCCACAATGTATGATCTCAGCTCTGGAAATGCACTTTTTATGATACCGGTCTGATCAAAACCTTTGGATGTCTGCATCCTATCTCCCTTTCTCATAATGAATTGAGTGGTTTTCTGGTCTTATCATAATGGGATAAGCACTTCTTTACCAGATGGGCTTTCACTGATCTGTTGTTCTTGACACAAGGAACCAGTAATGAACTACTAATTGGTAGTATGGTTCTGGTTTGTCTCAACAGAAGTCGCTGTGCAGGTGAACCAAGATGTTTATCATGAGGAACATTTGAGATACAAGAGATTCAAGAAAACATTGCTATTGTTTAATTTTGACTTTTCTAGTAATTGTTTCACACTTTGAATTGCATGTTCTGCTAAACCATTTGACTGTGGGCACTCAGGGCTACTAGTAACATGAGAAAAGTCTCACTCTTCAGCAAATTTTTTGAACTGCTAGCTTGTAAACTGTGTACCATTGTCATAAATAACTTTGTGCAGGCTACTATGGACTGCAACTTCATCTTAGTAATGACAGTACTGGATGCTAGATTAGGAAGTAGGTCAATCTCGAACCAGTTGGATTAATAGCCTATTAATGCCAAGTAATGTTGACCATTCCATTTGAAAATGTCTGTAGCTACTGTCAACCAAGGTAGTTTAGGAATCTGGCTTAGCTGAAGTGGTTCTTTCTGTTGATGTGGCTTAGTACTATTACATACAGAACAAAATGAAAATACTCTCTCAATATCCCGTGACACAGAAGGCCAAAATACTAGTCCTCCTGCCCTTCTTTTGGTAGAATCTGTTCCTGGATGGCCACTATGCAAAATAGTAATATACTGTTGTTGCAAGGACTTTGGAACAATCACTTTTGGACCTTTCATGATGGTACCATTGTCAAGGAAAATCTCATCTCTGTAAGGAAAATAAGGTTGCAAGTTATGACCTAAACATGATTGCTTTGATGGCCATCTTTGACTGATAAAGTGGTTGAGTTTATGAAGAAATGGATCGGAGCCTGTGTGACTTCTAAGCTCATCAAGATGTGTGGAAGAAAAATTTTCTCACATCCATGACTACGAAATCAAGTTTCTCATTTTCATGCTGCTCAGTGTTATTTCTGGGTTATCTGGATAAAGTATCTGCAAGATAAAGAAGTTTGCTTTCATGTAGACGACTGAAATTATACTTTTCCATTTTGAGCATCATGTGTTGCAATCTGGCTGGAGCTGTATGCATAGGCTTTCTCAGTATAGTGACTAGAGGTTGGTGATCTGTTTCAGTCTGGATAGGTCTACCATAAATATAATCATGAAACTTCGAACATCCAAACACAATTGCCAAGAGTTCTTTCTCTGTGTGAGCACACTGCATTTAAGTTTGGGTTAGAGTTCTGGTTGCATAGGCTACTGGTCTACCCTCTTGAAGAATGACTGCACCAAGAGCAAATTTCACAGGAAAGAGTAACTGGTCTGTGAACATCATAGTATCTGAGAGTTGGTAGACTGGCAGTTCTCTGTTTCAGGACATCAAATGCTCTTTGGTGTTGTTCTAACCATGACAAAGATACATCTTTGCATGTCAGCTCTCTAAGCAGTGGTGAAAGTTGGCTCAAATCTGGAATGAACTTGCCTAGGTAGTTAACCATAACAAGAAAACTTTGTAAAGCTTGAACATTGTCTGGATTTGGCATGTCAAGAATTGCTGTTTGCCTGAAATGGTAAACAAATGACCAACATAAGTAACTTTTTGTAGTCTGAATTTTCACTTCTGAGGATTCAGCTTAAGATTCACTTCATGTGCTATTTCCAGAACCTTCTTGAGGTTTCTGCCATGCTCAGCCTCACCATTACCCCCAGTAGAATATCATCTACTATAATAGCACACGGATACCCAGAAAAAAAAAGTTGCTCCATTGCACGCTGGAAGACTTCATTGACAGAATTTATCTTAAATGGCATTCTCAAAAATCTGTACCTGCTGAAAGGAGTACTGACAGTAGTTAACAATGAAGATTTTCAGTCATACAAAATCTTCCAAAATGAACACTCTGCATCTAAGACAGAAAAAACAGTGACATTTGGCATAAGAGTGCCGATTTCTTCGACTGTACACATTGGATGATGAGGTCTTTTCATTGCTTTGTTCAAATCTCGTGGATCAATAAATATTCTGATATCATCTGAGCTTTTCTTATGAGCTACTACCATGGAGGATACCCATTCAGTTGGTTCATCAGCTGGACAAATTATACCTTGCTGTACCATTTTATTTAGCTGGGCTTTGACACTGTTCTGCATAGCTACTGGAACATTTCAGACTGGCCATGACATCTGGACTAACCTCTGGGTCTAACTTCATGGAGTACACAACTGGGAGTTTGCCTAGTTTGTCTTTGAAAAGATCAGCATAGGTAGATAAAAATGGACTGGGCAAAATTATAACAGTGGTCATTCAAGCTAACATAGTGCACTTTCTTATTAAATGAAAGTAGTCCCATTTTCAAAATGTCTGTGAGGCCTAATAATGACTGTATGTGTCCCTTTCTTATGAAAAATTGCAAGTCATAGCTTTTCCCAGCAGACTAGCATGAAAGCACTACTGAACCTTCAGTATGAATCTCTTCACCACCATAAGCAACAAGCTTCGCACACTTTGCAAAATCATGCTTCTCACCAGCACATACTATAGCAAATGTTTCTGCTGACATAATATTGCACTTTGAACCTGTGTCAACTTTCAGCTTTGTGGGTCTTCCATTTATCCAAACAGTACAAAAGACTTCATTCTTTGCCCGTAAATCTACTGCATTGACTGTTTCATTAAGCACTGACACACCATCAACATAAAAAGTCGGATCACAACTTTCTAATTGCTCAACTTGTCTCTTTGAATGCTTTCTCATAATAAAGGAATTATTTGATTTACAAACACCTTTTGAAATGATTCCACTTATTGCATTTATGGCATAGCTGAGCAAATGCTAAGCACTTTTCTCTTTTGGGCTTATGATTTGCACCAAAGTTACAACAGTTGACTACAAAACTGTTTAGAGGCACATTGTTTGAGTTTACTGGCTCACTCTTGTGATTCACTGAGACTGTGCACACTCTGGCATTTGCCAGAAAGGTACAGGGTTTTCCAGTGACTGTTGTAGGGCTTATAGTTGCTGCCATGTGCTTGGGCCTCTTTCTTTTAATCGCATGCTGCATACTATCAACATGAGCACTAGAAGATACTGGAAGCATATATTTCTCATTTGTAAGTATATTTGTGTGCTTTTTTGTGAGCTCATATATCTGGCCAATCTCAATGGCCTTATGCAAAGTTAAGTCACTGTCACAAAGCAAAATCTTTCTTACAGCATCATCTTTAATACCACACGCAAGTCTGTCCTTTATCAACTCATCCCTTAAAGGACAACAATGGGATTATGTTATTAAATCCTCAACTTCTCTGTCCTTATTTCCCTTATTTACATTCCCTGCTATGAATACACAACAATACAGCATTTAAAATATTTTAAATTGACTGTTTCTCTCCACTAGAATAGTACCTTACTGTACTGTGGTGGTTTCAGTTTCAAAAAACTTTTATCCTGCCTTGGAAAAGCTTGCTGCAGTCTCCAATTCACTGATGTCATCAAGGCCAATGAATACAGGTAGTTTTCTGGCCAATTCCATCCTCAAACTGACATCACCATGACCGTCCTAAAAACCCACCCATGCTGTGATGTCACAGCTCCCTGGTCCTTCCCCTACCCATACAGAAAGTAAAGGCTAGAACAAGGAAACAGTATATTAGTCAAATCTCCTGTGAGCTGTCAATCACAGCAGGTAACAGCTCAAATTACCCTTGGTACGTTGACAGCTAGGGAAGTTAGGTGTGAAGGGGGATGGGAGATAAGTCGAAATAGTAAAATTCAGGCTTCACAAAAGACTGCAGTTTAGCCATTCTAAAAAGAAGCAGCAATAAAAAGCACCTTGAAACTCTGTTCTGTGGCATTTGCACTGTGTTTTAAGTAGTAATTGAATGTCATGAAATGTTACTTAAAAACTGACCAAAAGACAGCAGTGTATGCATCTAAAATCAATGCAGTGACAGGAGCTTTAGGAAGAGAGAGACCTGCATGATGTAATTTTTTTACAGAAGAACACTGCATTGTGGGATACCTAGAGGCAGACTAAACAATCAGGATCACTTCAAGATTCTAGACCCCATGTGGTCAGACTCAGAAATTAGGTATAAAAATATTTAAAAAAACTGTAAGTAGTCCTAGAGTTTTGCTGAAATGTAGGAAACACCAATCCATAATGAAATAAACATGTTTTTTGAGTCTGTGGATGTGTTTTTCCTTTAAATAACCAAATTTGCATGTTTTAGCTTTTTCTCAAGTCAGTTATATATATACTGCAAAAAATTTCCCCAGGCTTTTTAGCTCTTGTGTAAAATAAGTGCCTTTCCATTGTAATATTCATTTGGGGGTAACACATTTATCTAAATTTGCATTTTAAGCACTCAGGGTCTTCCCTTGATTCAGCCGGCACCACTATATGATGGTTTTCCATCTCTTCTGCAAATACAGCAGGTGCATACACAAATGAACACTCTCTTTCTATGGCTTCTGAACCAGCTAAATTAAGCAGAATAAATGCCTTTATACCCTCATCTTTATCAGAAAATGCAGCTTGTATGAAAATATCATACTCTTGCTCAAACACTCTCCAATCCTTATCAGCATTATTATCAAAGACAAGTGGACCTGGTTTTCAAAATCCCTCTGCCATGCCAACAAAGTATGCCCAAACACACTGAAAAAATATGGCCCTTTATGTACAAACATGTGCACACAGCTAGTATTTGTAATAACATTCAAATGCACAATAAACTCTTCAAAATACTGTACTTTGTGAAATATACTTTGAAATGGCTGTATTTTTGTGAAATAACTGTACTGTGATACTACACAAACATGCAAACTCTCTGTATACTTTGGTTATCTTGAATAGCTTTAAATAATGTGAAAAAAGTGATTGCTATGAGCTACTTTGAAAAAATGCAGTCATTTTCCTTATTGTATTCATTTTTATGTGATTCAGACTTTATTTCAAACATTTTCCATAGTTATTCGAATATTTTTCAATATGTCGCAGTTTCAAACATTTTGTTTAATTAGAAATTCATTTAGAGCATTCTGAGTGCTTCATTTTATATTTTGCAAATAAGAAATCATTTAAGTAAGCTTTGATATCTGAAATTTCTTTCTGACCTGCTTCTGGGAATTAAATGTATAGTGGGGATGAGCCACTCCTTTATATTCCTCCCACATTTAACTGAGTGCCTTCTCAGTCTGGAATCTGGATTTCTGGATCCCATTCTGACACCATGTCACTCATCTTGTTTCTCATTAAAGAACAGGTGGGGTAGTTCATTTATATGCTTTATTACAAAGAAACACAGCAGGATGGATGCCAACAGTACAAAATATAAATTAACTGATTAACTGACAGATTACACAGACATACATGCGTACAAGAGTTATAATTAACTTATTGCCTGACTACATTCCTTACATTTATTTATAATGTGTTGAAGTAAATAGCTCATGAGTTCTTTGGAAAAGAACTTTGCCCTAGAAAACATCATCTAAAGTGTGTACAGGAAATGGCTTCATGCTAAAGCATTTTTTACCAATATTCACGTTAGCATTTTCCCAAAAGACTTTCATCAAGAATAAAAATTTAGATACACTATAAAACATTAATATGAAAGAAATTTAAAAAATGTTTTAGTAAAAACTGCATCACTAAGTGCAAAATAAATAATTGGAGAGCTTTTATAGAGGATATAAACTAACTTGATAACAGAGTACTCACTGCTAGCTTAGCCTGATTATGGTACTTATAGTTGAAGAAAATGTAAAAGGGATTAAAATAGTATGTACATGATGAATGAAAAGTCATTCTTAGTTTACATTGAACTGCCATCATTAATTCTACAGTCCTAACCTTGTCAACATTGTTAACAAATATTTAATGCACACTTATTTGTGTTCTATGTAAATCTGCCAGCATATTTCATGAATTGATTATGCATCATGTCTGAATCATTTAGTATAACTATTCTGTCTTGAAGAAAAATGTGATTAGTTTCTAGCTGATTCTTGAGATATGGAAATGTATTGTGTTTGGTACATTGAATAAGAAACAGAGGCTTTCAATTTTGGAATACCTTATTCATATCTTCTACCAGTGCTTGCCTAATGATGTGTAAGGCTTGCTTGAGTACACAACATTGTCTTTGGGTCCACAGTTCACCTCCTAAGAGCAACAGTTCTGGGATTACACGTCTGGAAATCTTGTAATACAATCCAAGTGGCTTGCTGGCTCTCTGAGTTCATCCCTGATATTTACCTCAACACTGTCCACATGAGTAAGCCACCTCAAATGTCCCGTTAGTAATCAGATCTCTCCTTAAACAAACCATATTACTTCTCACGTCATTGGGCAGAGATCCATGCTTGCCATTCAGACTGATGGTGATGCTTTAATTCTCCAGCTGCCATCTTGCATACACAGGCAGTGAGCTCTGTGTCTCAAAGTTTAGTCCACCATCACATGTATGATATTTACCAGTATCCCCTCTTGGCTTCCCTTCCTCACTTTGTATCAGTGCTGTGTATTTCTGTTATTAGCAGATACACCCTGTCAGGAAGTGGTGTAGCAAGGTCTCTTAACTAAAAAAAGCTTTCCCACTGCTCTTATATTGCCCATAATTGTAATGCAGCATTTTATTTCTCCTTGCAGGTATTCCAAGCTGTACAGCATGAATACTCCGTTACAGTGCTATGAAAGTATATATTTATTCAATTTAAAAAATCAGTAATTAATAGGGCAAGTAGGCTGGTCTGTGTACTCTTGAACAGTGACCTGGACTATATGTCATAATGATATAGGTGAACATACAGAGTAGTTTGTGTGTGTGTACATATCAGTAGTAAAGAAGCTGCAATAAAAAGCCCTATCAAGACTCCTGTTGAGTGTGTGCAAAGACAGGGGATGGTCAATAAAACAATGCAGTTTAGGTATAACCAAGCACATCTAGAATTGTGTTTAACTATGCAACTAAAGAAAGAAAATAAGTTCAGTTAAAGTAAGATATATTTTTTAAGGGTCCAGTATAGAATTTCAAAATTCCACAATCCCAACATTCTAAATACCAATGCTCAGAACCTAAAGATTGTGGAATCTAGAAACCTGTAAATGGAGATCGCCATACAGTGTGGAAGGGAACATTACTGTTTTCTTCACTGTAGTGCAATCTTGGAGTTAGTATATTTAAATTGCAGGGGTGTGGGGGATGCAGGGGGGCTTGCCCCCCCCCCGGCAAAAATGTGTTTTTGATGTGTTCTTGTTTGTTTGTTGTTGTTGTTTTTTTTTTTTTTATTTCGAGATTCCACAATCTCGAGGTTTTGAGCATCAGTATTTAGAACCTCAGGATTGTGGAATTCTGAAATTCTATAGTGGACCCATTCTTCAAACATCAGAAATTCATTCTTCATTTACACACACAAGGGTGGTCAGTTTGGTATATCATTCTTAGCACCCTCATTTATGCTGGCTTAACATACTTTCTACTTCTGGCATTCCACATCTTGTCTTGACTTTTCTTTTCTTGTTTATCTGCTTTTATCAGGCCTGGTTCAAAGTGCACCACTGCTCTACCATGCCAGGGATCTGTTTTCTGAATCCCACTTGCTGTTACATTTTATACTTTGCTTGTGATTAAAACAGTAATGTACACCCAAATATGCCTTGCTATAATATCTATTGTCAAATGTATACAAGGCATGCATATAAAGAATATCTTTCCAGTCATGAGTTACAATGCAAGTCTATTATTTTTGTAAAATTCATTTACAAACTGTTATAAGCAGTATGTTTTTGCATTGTGTAATTAATGAGAATGCTTAAGCAGAAGTGTCAGGGTGGATTTCTTCAAGTCAATTTATTTCAGACATTCCTTCTACGTAAGCTAAGGAAGAAAATATAATTGTGTTCTGTGGAATTATTCCAGACATCATGCTACAACTACATTTTTCTTAGATGATATAACTAACTACAATCTTGCTTTGTTTTTCAGGCTATAATGTGATAAATGTTAAATGTAATATAATATAATATAATATAATATAATATAATATAATATAATATAATGTGTTAAATATTGAATGACCAGAAACATAGTTAGAAACATTATAGAAACATAGGACTAAAATATTGTTATGCTGTGACCTTGCTTTATAACATATTCTTTTTAACAGAGTATTGTCAGGCATTAGGAAATTTACTGGATGTGGGGATGTGAGAAGTAATTGTCTTGAGATAAAAACCCTTACAGAATAGTAGCTGTCAAATAAAGTGGAATTTACTGGGTGGTATAACATTCAGCATAAAAAAGTATAAATTGTGTTGGAGAATCTTCCAAAGTGACCACTTAAGTTGAGAAATTGTGCGCTGATGATGCTTGTACTTTATGTGTATAAACATAATATTTAGTCTGCCTCATTTAGATTTTATTTTGATTCTTAAGATGCTGCTATTCTGTTCATAAATCAATCTACTTTGTTACATTACTTTTTTTCCAAGGATTTTGTTTGTGATCTACAACCTTGTGATTTGCATTTGGTGATCCTTTGCCTTCAATATTAAAAGAGTTTAGTAGCTAATATCACCTGGCTACAGACCCACAAAATAGCATGATTAAATGGAGGAGAAGAGTTGTAGCAGTAGGGAAACTGTTTTAACTTTATTTGGAACCAGAATTGTCAGAAGTATAAGCAGGATTCATAAAACCTCAGTGAATGAGACATTGTGGATGTGCGATAGATCCTTAATGTTTTTAATTTTTTTTTTTATCTATGTGACTTTGTAAAACATGAAAACCTCTCGGCCACACTGCGAAGTATTAGCACACGGAAACAGCTTATTAGCTCTCATGCACATTTTCATGAATCAAGAAGCAACATTTCCCACAGAATTTAATTTTAATGTATTTGTTAACTGGGTAAGTGAATCATTTTCTGGACGTGTTTCAGCCAAAGCCAAGGCCACAGAAGCAGGGTCAAATACTAATATAACCACCTTAGTGTGACCAATTAACCAGCATGTTTTTGGGAAATGGAGGAAACTGGAGTATCTGGAGAAAATCCATGCATATGGGGAGAACATGCATATTTTTCACAGAAAGTGACAAAAAGTTTGGATTAAACCCTAGATCCTTGAGCAGTAAGGCAGAAATCTTACTAGTGAGTGAACTATGTGGCCTTAACAGCTCTGTAGTGATGAGATAATGATTTAGAACTGATTTAAGGTATACAACAAGGGTGCATATGTTTACCATACTTGTTCAATGTGTGCACAGAACAAATCTTCAAAGAAGCAGGATTGTATGAAGAAAATTGCGTTATGAAAATTGGTGGAAGAATTGTCAACAACATTCACTGTGCTGATGATGTCATATTACCAAATGGCACAGGGGATTATCTGAAATAGCTGTTTAAGATTAAACCACACATTTTCAAAATGCATTTGTATCTTAACGTGGAGGAGATAAATCCTAACAACAAGTAACATCAAATTAATTCACAATGAAAAGGAAACAGACAGGACAACTTTAGGCCACTATGATCAACAAATGATGATGATTAAATTAAACTATGGATTGTTCTTGGTAGAATGACCATGCGGGATTTAGCAACGGTCTTCAAGAGCAAAAATGTATATCTGCTTACAAATTATATTGTCCAGGCCATGGAATTTCAGTACTGCCATATGCAAGTGAAAGCTGAAAAGTGAAAAAAAGAAAACAGGACAAAAATATAAGGTTTTGAATAATACATGTGTGTGTTTATAATTGCAACTGGTCCAGTAGACCATTTGAAACATAGCCCCTGGAAATTCCATTATTTTCTCCTTCTTTCTTTGAAGACCTGAAGAGATAGCTGAGGGTTGAATATGGGGAACTCCCATCTACTCATCAAGCTGATTTTAGGTAATTACTTTGATTTGTAGTGTTTGTAGATTTGTATCTGTGTTATTTGTTGATTGGTAGTGAATCATTTTAAGGAGAGATCTGTCCTTCCAACAGGTTTTGTTTAAAATTGTAACACAAAATTTAAGTCCTTCTGAGGAGTATTTATGATTCTTGGTTTGTAGAAGGTGTCCAGAGGTCAATTAGGACTGGATCTTGCTTATCTTTTAGGCCAAACAAAGGATGCCCTGCAAGAGCCTATAGGTGATGAAAAAAGCTAGGGCTTTTAGTCACTGTGCGTAAGTGAAGAAGTTAATTGCTGAGATTTTCTTAGAAATCATCATTTTTTTTTCAGACTGGCAATATTTGGATAGGTACATGGCAAAGAGGAATTATATGGAATTAGTCTGTCATGAGTCTGATTATGGAGGTGCATGCTATGAATACACGCGGACACACAAACACGCACACACCCACATCTGTGTGTGTGTGTGTGTGTGTGTGTGTGTGTGTGTGTGTGTGTGTGTGTGTGTGTGTGCATATATAAGGATGGATTGGGAAAGACATAGTACTTTATGTATCCATGTATATGTAAGACCATATTATGTTGAGGAACTATGCAAGTCTATATACATATATTTGTATGGTTAACTATATCTAGTTAGACAAATATATAAGGGCTGACATGGATGGGCATACATTGTGACCTCTGTGTACATTTACACAGGTGTGTAAATGAAAATCATTGAGTCTCTTGGTGTGTATTTATATTGTGCATTATATCTGGTAATGAGAGACCATTATGTAATTTGCGAAAGTGTGCGTGTGTGTGTATTTGTATATATAAACCAGACATCAAATTTTGCTTAGGAACAAAGCTTGGGCTAAATGGGGAACAAACAGAAATATCTCTGATCAACTAAATTTTAGGCAGATGAGAAATAGTACAAAAAAGCAATACTTAGAGATAAAAAGAACTACTACTGTAAACTGCAGCAAACTCACCAAAATAATCCTCAGAAGTTCTGGTCTAGTATCAATAAACTCCTTTCCCCAGGACACATTCGAACACCCACCCCACCTGACGCAGAACCAAATACCCCCCATCAAACTGCTAATACCTTTAACTCTTTCTTCACTGACACCATACAATCTCTAGCTAGTCAACTTATCCCAGACAACTCAAGCCTTCCCACCACCACACCAGGCTCTCTACCTACATTCAAACTACAACCCATCTCTACTACTCTCATCTATACATTCATTCAAAAACTCAAGCCATGTACTCCTTCTGCTGACCAGCTACCGTCACAATATCTCCAAAAAGCAGCCAAAGTAATTGCCTACCCTATATCCATCCTTATAAATAGGACAATCAAAGAGGGAACCATTCCAGACATTTGGAAAATCTCCTATATTATCCCCCTACACAAAGGTGGGAACTCAAATGACTACTCTATCGGCCAATAGCTCTCTTATCACCCTTAGCAAAAATTATGGAAAAATGCATTCACCAACAACTTTTACATCATCTATCTCAACATAACATAATAGCAAACTGCCAACATGGCTTTAGGCCATCACACAGTACCACTACCGCCCTTTTATCCTTTACAGATACCATCAATAGAAACCGCAATAAAAACATCCTCTCATCTGCACTCTTTATCGACCTCTCAAAAGCTTTCGACATGGTAAACCACACCCTCTTAATCAATATTCTTGAATCCCTTTCCTTTGACTCTCAGGCTGTTAAATGGTTCAGATCCTACCTCAGCAACAGGCAGTTCTCTGGGAAAATCAAATTTCATCCATTCTGCCATTCACCATCTGAGTCCCTCAGGGCTCTATTCTTGGACCACTTCTTTAGTCATTATTTATCAATGACCTCCACATAGTAATTCCTCAAGCCACCTGCATTCAATATGCAGATGATTCTACGCTAAAATGCTCAGCATACTCCCCATCAGAACTATATTCTCTTATTCAAAATGTTTTTAACACTGTAGAAATATGGTTTACAAAACACTGCCTCCTTCTTAATGCCAAAAAAACAAACTCCTTCTCTTTACCCCCACTACCAAGTCCTCCCCATAGATTTCTCAGTCTCTTCCAATAATGGAACTGTTATATTCCCTGACTCTACCACTAAACTGTTAGGAATAACCATTGACAATAACCTTACATTTGATTACCATATAAATAACACCATTAAAACAGTCAACAGAAAAATTGGCATCCCTTTCATGTTAAATATGTATTCATTAAATTTAAATATGTTTCTTAAAGCATTTATTGTTTTACATGCATCTGATTTATTGAGTCATTTAAACTATGTACCAAGTAAACTTAAATTAGAGATGACTATGAAAACAAGAAGACTAAGATGGATTGCTTGTGAAATACCTTTTATAGTCAGAAATAGAAACATTAACATTACATGCCTTGTTCAATGTATAAAAAAGTGAGAGACTGTTTGCAGAGAAGAGCATTTACTGTTAAAAATGTGGAATCAAACGAATGGTAAGTGGCATACATAAGATCAATCAGTAGTGGTAATAATCTTTCACATAAGACTTTTGACTCTTGTTACTTGTGCTTTTCTATTTATGACTCTGTTACTACTCAAGTCTGTTACCATATTTAGTTTATTTATATTTCTGCTATAAATACTGGATCCTGTAAAGGGCAATCTTGAATTTTGGGTATCATTATAAAGTGTTACCTCTGCTATTTTACTGCCAATCTGTTAGTACCATTCTCAAACGTACAAAGCAGGAAATGGTCCCTCGTGGAAAAAACATTCATCACTAAGGTTGTTACCGGAGTAATGCAGTTTAAGAAAGTATTGTAGTCATGAAAAAGTTAAGTTTTGGATTTTTTTGAATTAATTTGTTGACTGGATAAACTTCTAAACATAGTCTGTTTTCAGGGGTCATATGCAACACTGTCTGCTTAAAGTGACTTGGCCAAAGCTGCACAGCAGGCAAATGGAGGCAAAGGTAATCAAACTGAGGACCTGAGGATGAAGCTTGTTAGCAACTCCTAGCAGTTAGTGTTAGTGTCCACAGTTGTAAGGAAGGTGCGTGAGCACCCCAGGAAAAGATCACTCACTAGCTTTAAAGTACAGCAGTGCCAGATCTCCTTATTGTTTGTTTTACATATCTCAGATAAAAGCTCTTTGAATAAAAATACCTCAATATTCACATTTTTAAAGAACGTAAAATCATATTGCACCAAAACTTCCATTAAAAATAGTTTTAATGCTTATAAAAAGAAACCAAACACAAATTAGAAAGTGCATATTAATATTAGTGGAGAAAGAAACAGCAAGATTAGTTTGCTTAAGTGGAAAATAGTACATGGAAGTCTTTGGTGCATCATTTCAAGACAGATAATCAGGAGTGGGGAAACTGTGTTAAAACTATTACACTCTGGTTATGCAAAATCAGGACACATCACATTCGGTTTTCTCCAGCAAATAATGTGCCTTGATTTGCATAATCAGGACACAATACTTTTTTAATATTTTTTAGTCTTGTCTATCTGGCCCTATAAACCTCCCTTTCTTTGTCCTGTCTTTTTGTGTCAAATAAGAATAGTAGAAATTGTTTGGCTTGTCACCACTGTATTAAAAATAATTGATACTGTATAGAAATTTAGGCATCTGTGTTACTGTGACTATTCGGTTTGTAATCTTATAAAATTGAAAAATGTCTGAAGTTGTAAAAACATATTTTATACCCTTTGATTTTTTGGCATATACTTAAGATTATTTTTTTATTTTTGTATTTTTTTATTTTAACACATTAATTTGCAATGGTTTCTCTGACATTTCTTTTGTCTTAGATTGAGCTATTTACACTAAGTGAATTTTTTTTTTTTTTATCTTGAACGGGCTTCATGGCATGGTGAAGGTTTTACCTGTATCTGAAAATGTTGGGCAGGCAGTGCTGGGAGGAAAACCATAAGGCCTGCAGTACCTGGTTTCACATACAGATGGGAGATGTCCTATAGTCCATAGTTGAGTGGCTGCTTCTGAAATTGCAACCAGATTGTGAGCCATCTACTAGACTTCTTGGAACAGCTCGTTTCACTTTGTATAAACAAAAATGTAGTTTTCTGGCATACTTTCAGCTGTCTCTTATTTAGCAGAATGTCTCAAATCTTTTGATCTCCCTGACATAAAATTTTTGATTTTCTGGCAAGTCACTGAGGATATTGCAGTCTCTGTCAGTAATATCAGACATTACAGTTTCATGCATCTTTTCATTCGAATAATATGCATATATGTGTATGTGTGTGTGTGTGTAAATGCAAAGCGCAGTAGTGCAGCGGTAGCATTGCCGCCTCACAGCAAGAGGTTCTCCTGTTTGATTCTTGTCTGGAGTGCCTTCTTTGTGGAGTCTGCATGCCCTCCCTGTGTTTTTGTGGGTTTCCTCCGGGTGCTCCGCTTTCCTCCCTTGTTTCAAAGGTATGCATCTATAGTATTTCTCCTCAGGCCTCTGCTGAAAATTGGCTTCATTCCAAGTCAGACTTTCCCAGTAAACAAATGTTAAAAAAATAAATAAAAAGTCTGTTATTTTATTAACTTTTTAAGTGAAATTGAATAATAATTAAAAATTGTCATGACTTGGCACTTTATTTCCCCATTAGTTTTTGATTTGCCTCTGATCTTTTTTTAGCACATTTATTAACACATATTGCATAATAACATAAATACATATTCAGCTATGAATGGGAATGCAAACTATTACAAAGATTTTTTTTCTTTTTGTGGATTATACATAAATAGTAACAATTATTATTCAATTAAATATTACACAGATTGTTCAAGTCCTGCCTTCCTTGAAATTTCACTCCTCCTCCTAAACATTATTGCATGCATTGTTCCCACAGATTCCATTTATTTCTGTGTAGTATGTTTTTTCCATTTCGAAAGATCCCATCTCCAATTATTTTATCTCTTTTTCAAAATTCAGTAACTCTACTACAATTGGTTTAGCTTTTGATATCCATTTTCTAGAAATTTCATTTTTGGCAGCCAACAGCATTAAACATAGCATGAGCTTTATTATGTCTAGGCAGTTCAGTTACTGTACCCTGCTCAAAAGAACCACTTTCTTAGTTACAATAATTTGCTCCCGCAGCACTTCTGACAAAGTACCCTGTAGGGAGTTTCTAAAATCTGCCATGTCTTTGCATTCCCATAAACATGTTCTCAAGCCACCCCTCTTTCATTTACTTATTTATTTATAACATTTGTTTACTGGAATAGATTTTCAGTGGTGGCCTGAAAAGAAAAGCTCCAGAAAAGTTACAAGAGTACCCTAGAACACAGTAAACAGAGGTATACAAGTAATCAACAAATATACAAAATTTAAACAGAGTATTAATTAATGGCAGCATCATGTGAACAGCTATGAAACGTAAAAGGAGAGAAAAGTAGGACATTTCGGATTAGTACTCCGGAAGAAGAGGGAACGTTAGAGGGTAAGGAGGAAATGTTGGACCAATAACTGAAGATATAATCCTAGAAATAATAAATGAAGGTAAAAGACAGGGCATTTATAATCCAGGAGTTGTGCATGGACAGAGCCAGGCAGCTTTTAGATATTCTCTTGTTTGTGCTTTAAAACGGTTGGTGCCTACTGTGTTCATTAGATTGAGAGGAAGGGAATTCCAAATTTTGGCTTGAAAAGAACGGTACAAAGAGTGACCAGCTGAGTTGCTAGCTTTTGTAACAGTTAATAACATTTTGTCAGTGCATCTCAGCTGTCTACTTGGGTAATAAAGTTGGAGAATATTTTTCAAACTATAACATTTGTCTGGATACCAGATGTGTTTTTGGGAAGTGACTAGAAAGTGTAAGGAAATGCCTTAAGTCTAACCATGGAAGCTTTTTATTTTAAGACAAGACAGTGATGTGTGCTATAATGATGACTGGTTGGTAAACTTCACCACTTTGTTATAGCACTGTTCCAGGAGAGAGATGAGTGGATCGTAGGTTAATCAAAACAGGAGCAGCATAAAGTACTGCAGGGATGTGAAGGGACTGAGAAATGTTTTTTTTCCTGTTAGCTATTGCGTAACTCTATAGAGTGCACCGAGCTTTTGTTGGGTATTTTTCACTGCTTGTTTTATGTGAATATCCCATTTTAAGTGTTTCAGCATTGATTCAGAAGTTTAGTTTCTGTGTTGGTGGTGGTAGACGAAGTAATTTTTAAATTATTTTTGAAGGCAGTGAAATGCTTTGGTGTAAATGTCATTTTTTTTTTAAGAGCAGCTTTGTGTCAGACAACTAGGTCTCTATGGCAGTGAAGGACTCTTGACTGAGTTGTTTTAATTTATCTATGCTTTTAGCTGAACCAATGATTGTTGAGTCATTTGTATACTGTATGATAGTGGCTTCTTTAGAACCTGGGTGGAGATCTTTGATGAATGTATTGAACAACATGACACCTAAAATAGATCCGTGAGGGATACGCATCCTAATAAGAAGGAAAGAGGAGACATAATTTTGTTGTTTTACTGTCTGTTGCCTGTATGAGAGGTAGCTGGAGAATCACTATAGTAAAGGTTCATGTATTCCTAGGCAAGCTAGTTTTTAAAGTAATTTCTGGTAGGATACTATGTCAGAAATATTAGATAAATCAAGGAAAAGTGATGAGATTAAGTTTCCTATATTTGTTAACAGATGCTATAAAACTAAGAAGAGCTGTACATGTAACATGAAAAGGATGGAAGCCATGCTGTGTAGGGGAAAGGAGGCAGTTGTCAATGAGAAAGCTGAGGAGTTGAGACCGGACACACTTCTCCAAAATTTTTAAGAGTGGAGACAGTATAGATCTAGGTGTGAAGTTTGAGAGCACATTTGAGTTTCTGCCTTTATGGAAAGGAAGAATGTATCATGTTTTCCATAAGGATGTGACATAGCTTTCAGTGATGGGGCTTCTGGAACAATTTTTAAGTACTTTGATTGTATGTTATCCAGGGTAAGGGTAGTAGGTATTAAGGACAGTCATAATTTATTGACTGAAGAAATTGAGACTGGTTTGAGTGCAAATGTTTTGGGGACCAACAAGGGATGAGAGGAAACTGTGCCTGTGCCAAGCATTTTATAAAATATATTACTGTTTAAAGAAGTGGGCATTGAATTTGCTGGTCATGTTTTTTTGTTTTCATTTTTTTCCCAGGCTATGTCTCTTTCTTTCATGAGCACTTCAATACTTTTTTGAGATACAAGGTGCTGGATTTGATTTAATTCTTTTGGTTCTTATTAGGT
Organism: Protopterus annectens; assembly: GCF_019279795.1. Classification (NCBI taxonomy): domain Eukaryota; kingdom Metazoa; phylum Chordata; order Ceratodontiformes; family Protopteridae; genus Protopterus; species Protopterus annectens. Next base: position 607,962,457 of record NC_056749.1, on the reverse strand, counting down.
CTAGTTCATTTAATACGTTAAAGAAAACTGAGTTGAAACGAGCTACAGCTTCATTAAGTAAAAGCATATGAAGAGCCCAACAGTTGATTGATTTTAGTGCTGTGTTCATTTGGTCCTTAGAAAAGAAGAGGAGGTTTTGAACAAGGTTGTACTGGTAATGTTTTTGGTCAGGTTTGATACCTTGTTTTTTTAATTTCTCCAAATCTTTTGGGTTTCTAATACCATGGCAGGAATGGATTCCATTCCTAAGTCAAAGTACGATTAAAGTTCATGAAATTAGTATTGTTTCACTCTTTGATGTCTGCCAAAAGTGCTCTTCAGACCACCCACAGAGTTCCCAGTAATGACTCCTCCTGCAGCTTGTATGGAGTTACATGTATCGGTAGTGTATCTAAATATGATTTTAGACTCCTTTTTTAAGACTCGTTGCTCCTACTACTAATAGAACTATCTGGGTATCCTCCTTCTACATTGCTTTTGTTTCTGCCTGGAAATCCTGATACTGTATAACTTTGTGTCTCTTTGTATGCAGGACATTGTAGTCACTGGGTGTGGTGATTTCAATGATCAATGCTACTGTTGTCTTCTTTTCTTGGACTACTATGTCTGGTTTTCTAGCATCTGGCTTTTGAATTGTTGGTAATGGATGATCTCATGTGATGTAGACATCATCATTTTCTGTTTCCAGTGTTTTTCAGCCACTTCAAAACCATAATGTTTGCACAATCCCAGTGCAACAGTCTCGCCACAATTTTATGCCTTTCAGTATACAGTCCTTCTCCCATTAGTATGTCACAACTAGCAATGAGATGTGCAACAGTTTCCAATTTGGTTTTACAAAACCTACATTTGTCTATTTCTCCCACGTGTTCAATGGACTTTGTAAACCAATGTGCACATAGCACATTATCTTGTGCCACCAATATTAACCTTTCATTTCTTGGTTTGAATTCGCCTCTCCTTAACCATTCTTGCATTCATTCCTTATCAACATGAGGTTCTTCCAGAAGTTTTCTATACTTGCAGCTATATTTATGAATTTTCCACATTTTTTGATTTTTCATGTGATCCTTCTCCTTATATTCTTTCTTTTGTTTATTTTGGCACATTCAGTTGCTGCCTGATTTTTATCTACTTCTGGCTTGATTTCCATTCCTGCTTGATGCCGATATGCTTCTGCTAAGTTAAGCAGGGAAGTCATCTTAGATTTAGCCTCCTTATGTTTCAAAACTTTCACTACGTTTGGGTCTTGTGAGGTCAGCAGATGTGTGGAGTCCCCGATTGTAGATCTGTACATGCAATCAATTTCAAGGAGGCCCATCCCTCCTTCAGAGCGGGGAATATATAATCTTGGTATGCACTGATTTTTATAGATTATTTGGAGAGCATGAAGCATCCTTCTTGTTTTAATATGTAATCATTTCAACACATTTTGGGGCCAATCAATCACTCCAAAACTGTAAGTTATGACAGGAAGAGCAAATTGATTTATAGCTTGGATTTTGTTCCTAGATGTCAATGCCGTTTTCCGGATTAATTTAAGTCTTCTAAAATATTACTAAGTTTTCCTCACATTTGTTCATGTTTTATTGCTAATCCTTCATCATTTCCCAAGTATTTATACACTCCCTCTTGCTCTTCCTGGTGCTGCAATTTTCCTGTTTAAAGGTTGCTTTGCACATTTATCAAGGCCAAATGACATTCTAATATCATCTGAAAAAGTTTTGGCAATCTGCAGCTGTGTTTTCGGTTCCTCATCTGATGAGCTATACAGTATTAATCATCAACAGAGAGAAGATGAAAAGTCTTTAGACTTTGTTGTTTTCTAGGAGCCAAATTATAGCTATGACCTAAGCTGTTAAGTAAACAGCTTAATGGGTTAAGTGCTAGGCAGAATAACAACAGTGACAAGAGAGTCACCCTGGAATATCCCCCTTTGAATTTTTATCCCTGGGATAGTAATTTGTCCTTTATCATGGTTTAATTGTAAAGTGGTCTGCCATTGTTTCATGGTCACTGTAATGTAGTCGATCAGTGGGTGGTGTATCTATCTTATACATTTTTAAGCACTTTTTTATTCATGAATGTGGGATACTATCAAATGCTTTTTTTGCAGTCAGCCCATGCCCTACTTAGATTCTTCCCCTTTTTACAGATGTTCATCATGTTTCACTGTTGCAGTCATGACTGTAGGGTTCTCCCCTGCCGACAGGCAGCCCTCGTTCGGCCAGAATCCCAAAGTCTGGGTCTGGTGTCGGCTGTTCAACCATGCTCCCTGACGTCAGAGTGCCAGGAGTACAAAGCCGACAGCCGATGCCATCTTCTCCAGTCTTTCTTGCCGTGCGATGATAGCAGTTCGCAAGTGCCGGTCGGCTGACTCCTGACAATTTTTTCTGATAAACTTCAGCCCGAAGACTTTCTTCTCCACTCAAAGCTAAGTACCCCGTTGGAGAAACTTTTTTCTTGCTCCACTCCGATGTCAGAAAAAGTTAATAATTGTATTTCATGTGGGAAGCAAATACCTCATAAGGATTTTCATTCTTACTGTATTCCTTGCTTAGGCCCTGACCACGATGTAGCTAGTTGTCAGTTTTGTGCTAGATTCAATCAACGTACAATTAAATGCAGGTACGATTTTGATTTTCATTACTTCGGTAGGCGTTTTAACTACAAAATGTCGTCGGTTACGGTTCCGGCTACCGGAGTTCACAAGCGTCGCAAGGATAAAGACAGGCCTCCGAGGTCCAAATCTGATGATAGCACACAAGCGGAGCCAGCTACAGGTTCGGCCGTTGTCAGTGAGGCACTTTTGCAGCCCCTGTCATCGGCCATTTCAGAACCGATGGCCGAAACGGACTCTCATTAGGAGCCAACCAGGCCTTTAAATATTTAAATTGCAGGACCTTCGGACAATGCTCCTTTGGATGGGTCCGGAGCCACTGTGCAGGTACCAGCTTCCGAAGGGGTTTTCAGGCCTACTCAGCTTCTTGTAAAGGCAAAGGCAAAGACTCCTTCAAAACCAAAAACTGCAACACAGGCCTCTTCTGAACCAGCTCCCAAGTCACAGAAACAGTTACTCAAGATGGCGGAGGATTTACTTACTATGATTAGGGGTTTACAGCCCCCTCCAGATAAAAGGCCAAGGCAGGATGTTTATTATGATTCCTCTGATCAGGCTTCTGTTTCTTCAGTTTCTTCTTCTGACCAGGAATATTCTTTCCCTCCTTATGAGGATTCTGATGCTGAGGAATCCATTCCTTCAGCCTTTCCCCCTGAGGATTTCTCTTTTGGGGAAACTTTGCATGAAATGAGGGAACATTTCCACTGGGAAGGACAAGAGTATTCGGAATCTAAGAAAAGACTAAGGGATTTTCTTCTTCCCCAACATAGACCCCTGGCTATTTCCTCCTGTTTTGGATATTGTGGATGATGCCTTTTTGGAGGCTAACTTAACCCCTGACTCTCTTCCTCCTGCTCCTGTTAAGCCTGATAGATATTACAGGGTTCCTGATTCCCACCAGTTTTTATACAAGAACCCTTCTGCTGACGCTGAAACCATTTCCCAAGGTTCTAAGGGAGTTAAGGCCGCTTCTGCCAAAAATCCCATTCCCACTGAAAAGGATTCTCGATCCTTAGAAAGATGGGGCAAAAAAGTGTACACTTCTGCTACTTTGTCCATTAGGGCTTTAAACTGTCAGTTTCATATGCTGAAATACCAGCATTTTCTCTTGTCTGTTTTAAAACAAAAGCTTACTTCCATTTCTGCCTGTGCAGATGATAAGGAATTACATGACTTATTGCATGCCACTGAACAAGTTGGAAAGCATGGTTTACACTGTGGATTTGATGCCTTGGAGGCTTCTTGTAGGGCTGCTGCTTCTGGTACAGTCATTAGAAGGCATGCATGGCTAAAGGAACAAAATTTGCCAGAACAAGTAAAAGCTGAATTGTTGGATGCTCCTGTTCAGCATAATGTTTTGTTTGGATCAAAAGCTGAAGAGGTGATTAAAAAGATGGAGGATAAGGCAAAATCCATGCAAACAGTTAAAGATTTCTTACAAGTACAGCCACCAAGATTTAGCAGGAATTGGCCTTCTAAAAATGGGTCCTTTCCCACTTCAGACAGGCCTCAGAGGGGTAGATATAGACGCTCCAGAGGAAGGCCTCAAACACAAGCCTCTTATAGACCAAGACAGTGGACTGCTTCCACCCCTAGGGGAGGAGAGGATAGGTCACAAACTCATAGGAAACAAACTCAATGACTCCCTCTGTTGGGCTGCAGGAACTTCTTGCCTGGAAGCCCCCCTCGGAGGATAACTCTCTCTTTTTTATCAAAATTGGACTCATATAACCCAAGACAAGTGGGTTCTGGATGTGGTTTTAAGAGGTTACAAATTCCATTTTCATACCCTGCCAAGACCAAGTGGATGGCCAGACCTTCCAAAACATCAATGGACAGAGGCCTTAAACCAGGTGGAAGCACTTTTGGCTATGAAAGCCATAGAACTGGTTCCACTTTCAGAGATGGGACAAGGTTTTTACTCAAGGCTCTTTCTAGTTCCCAGGAAGCAAAACTCATGGAGACCCATTCTGGATCTGTCAGTCTTGAACACCTTTCTAGAAATTCCAAAATTCAAGATGCTTACTCTACAGTAACTACTTCCAATGCTATCCAAGGATGCGTGGATTGTAACTTTGGATTTAAAGGAGGCATATTTACACATTCCCATCAGGCAGGAACACAGAAAATACCTCAGGTTCAAGGCCGGATCGAGGCACTTTCAATTCTCTGCGCTGCCCTTTGGATTGTCTACTGCACCCAGGGTCTTCACCAAATGCCTGGCTCCAGTAGTAGCTTACTGCAGACTCAAGGGGATTCAAATTTACCCTTATCTGGATGACTGTCTAATTCAGGCAGACAGCAAGGATGTCTTACTCCAGCATCCAGAGTTTGTACAAAACCTCCTTAAGTTCCTGGGTTTTTCTGTAAACATAAAAAAGTCAAATTTGACACCCTCACAGCAGATAACTTTTCTGGGTGCTCTTCTAAACACCACAACCCAGATGGCATTTCTGACATCCGAAAAACAATTACAGCTGGCTTCAACTTTCAAAACCTTGGCAACTTTAACTCAACTATCTGCAAGGAAATTCCTGCAGGCTCTGGGTTACATGGCTTCCTGCATCCTTCTCGTACCATATGCAAGACTACACATGAGGAAAATACAGTGGTACCTAAAAAGTGTATGGTCTCAGCATTGCCACAGTTTAGACATACTGATCTCCGTCCTGCCTTGCCTTCAAAAGGAATTCCTTTGGTGGTCCAGGGCGTGTACTCTAAACAAAGGGAAACCCTTCTGTCTGCCTCCTGCCACTCAGACTCTAACCACGGATGTGTCGGATTATGGTTGGGAAGCCCATTTTCAGGGCAACTGTCTGCAGGGCCTTTGGACAAAGGATCAGAAGCACCTGCATATCAATTTAAAGGAAATGTTAGCCATTCAGAAAGCCCTAATGGCCTTCAGGAATCTTCTACAACCAGGACGACTACTAATACGGACAGACAACACCACAGTTATGTGGTACATAAACAAGCAGGGGGGGAATCTCATTCCTACCCCCTTTGCAGACTAGCCATGGATCTATGGAACACAGCTCTAGCTTGCAGTCTGGACCTTCAAGCTCAGTTTCTACCAGGGAAGCAAAACTTCCTGGCAGACAGTCTGAGCAGAAACCTTTCGGATCCACACGAGTGGATGCTAGACACCAAAATATTCAGGATGATAACAGCAGTCTGGGAATGTCCTCATATAGACCTCTTTGCATCCCATCTCAATCATCAACTACAGAATTTTTGCACCCGGACTTTCCACAAAGAAGCTTGGAAAGTGGATACCCTATCATTCAGTTGGAGAAACCTCTCGGGATATGCCTTTCCGCCTCTTCCTCTTCTTCCATGGGTATTATTAAAGATAAAACAGGACAAGCCCAAAATGATAATCTTGCTGACCCCAAATTGGCCTCAACAGTTTTGGTACCCAACTCTAAAAAACCTATGTCTGGAGCCCCCTTGGATTTTACCTCCATCTCCGAACCTTCTGTCCCAACATCAGGGTCAGGTTCTACACTCTCATGTCAGAACTCTCAGCCTGGTGGCATGGTTAATCCAGGGCCTTTGATTTCTTCTTTCCTACCCAAGCAGGTTATGGATGTCATTTTAGAAGCCAGACGTCCTAGCACTAGAAAATCTTATGCAGGAAAATGGAAAAGATTTTGTTCCTGGATGCAGGCTCAGGATTCTAATCCTCTTCTTCCGAACATTTCTTCAGTTTTACTTTACTTGACAGATCTCTTACATAAGAGTCTCTCTTTCTCTTCTATTAAGATACATGCCTCTGCTATTTCTGCTAATTATAATACAGACCCTCCAATCTTTTCCCACCAGCTCGTGAGACAGTTTCTCAGAGGAGCTAAGAATTTAAGACCCCCTAGATCTCCTCCCATTCCTGCTTGGGATCTCAACTATGTTTTGGAAAAACTAACCTTGCCTCCTTTTGAGCCTGCTGCCTCTTCTGACATCAAGTTTTTATCTTGTAAGACAGCTATCCTGTTAGCCCTAACCTCTGCCAGGAGAGTTTCAGAGTTACAAGCTCTTATGGCTGTGGAACCATATATTATTTTTCATCAAGACAGGGTTTCTTTGAGGACTAATCCTACCTTCATGACTAAGGTGGTTTCCAAAGTGGCTTTAAATCAAACTATCCACTTGCCAACTTTTTTCCCCACTCCTCAAAATAAAGGGGAAAGGATCTTACATTCCTTGGATGTACACAGACAATTACGTTTTTACCTGGACAGAACCAAGGACATCAGAAAATCAGAACAATTGTTTGTTTCTTATGCTTCAAGTTCCCAAGGTAAAGCCATTTCAAAACAGACCATTTCTAAATGGATTGCTCATGGAATCAGATTTTGTTATTCACACCATGGAAAGCAAATCCCAGGGAGTATACAGACTAATTCCACCAGAGCTGCTGCCACTTCTGCGGCCTTCCTCAGGGGAGTTCCTACCAAAGACATTTTGGAAGCTGCAACTTGGAGTTCAGTGCATACTTTTTCTAAGCACTACAATCTGCCTCTCTACTCTAAGTCTAGGGCAGGCTTTGCCTCTGCAGTCTTGCAGGGCCTTTTAGCCGCCCCTTCCTCTTTATGACCACCTCCCTTTCTTTCAGCTTTGGGATTCTACCCTACAGTCATGACTGCAACAGTGAAACACGATGAACATAGTACAGTTGTGTACACCTACCATAAATGTAGATGGTCGAGTGTCTTCACTGTTGCAGTCTGGGTTTCCCTCCCTCCTGTCCCCTCTTATTTTTACCTTTTTATGGTTCCTTTTTTCACCATTCTTCTAAGGTGTATTTGCAAAGGGTATGGGACCTTTATCATTTTGGGACTCCTGACATCTGGGGCAAGAAAAACTGGAGAAGATGGAGTCGGCTGTCGGCTTTGTACTCATGGCGCTCTGACATCAGGGAGCATGGTTGAACAGCTGACGCCGGACCCAGACTTTGGGATTCTGGCCGACCGAGGGCTGCCTGCTGGCAGGGGAGAACCCTACAGTCATGACTGCAACAGTGAAGACACTCGAACATCTACATTTATGGTAGGTGTACACAACTGTACTTTCTCCACTATGACTTTATTTAACAACAAATGATCCTTTGTTCCATATGACTTTTATTGCCCTTTTGTTCTACTGCCATAATTGAGTTTTCTTCTAAATGACTATAAACTCTGTCAGCATCAATTCCCGTGTACAGTTTATACGTTGTCAGAAGGCAAGTTATTGATCTATACGTTTTGAGGTAGCTTAAAGGTTCACTCTTAAGTAGGAACATTGTTTTACCTGTTGTTAGCCAGATTGATGTCTATTCAGGGTGCGCATATGAATAATTCTTACTCATGGCTAGGTCTTCATGCAAAGATGTTAGTACTTTTAACAAAAGTTAAACACTGCATTTGGGCCTGGGGTTTACCGATTAGAGGCTTTTCTTAACTTTGTTTCAGTCTCTCTGGCTGTTACTTCATCCCATTTCATATCCTGTACCTTTAAACTTCTTATTCTTTCTTTTACTTCTTTTATGCATTTCACATCTTTGTTGTGTTCCACAGAATCTTTACAGATACTTTTTTTGGTGGTCTTTCAATTTCTTTTACCCAGTTCTCTATAAAACTTTTTGGGTCATCACTAAATTGCTTGTTTTGCACTTTTCATTTATATTTATCTGTGTATCTTCTAAGTTTGTATACCTGTGCTGACATTTTTAATTTGTTATTTGCGATAGTGCATGATAGATCCTGGTCTGTTCTAATACTGTGCACTGCTTTTATCATATCTATCTTTCTTAGTATTTTTGTTGTTCTATTCTCTCTTCTATAGTCTTCTAACAGTGACACTTCTTGTCTAAACTGCTTTATATTTTTCTCTATTTGATACTTCCATGATGGTATTCGATTTCTCCCCTTCCTTTGTCTCACTACCTTGTCTGTGCTCTTGTGGTAGAACTTTTATCAGTTATTAATTTAGCTGCACAGTAACATATCCTGTTCACTTCTGATATATCGCATGGATCTCTATGGATAGTCCTAATTACTGTGTTCATTTATTTTATCAGATTTCTGACTTTTATGGTTTTATTGACCTACTGCAGTTTATTTCTTTCATTGATTTTAATATATCTATCTATGTCTATTAAATCAAGCGTCTCTTCCCTTAGTTCATTTTCTTCCAGACTGAGGCCACATCCTTTGTTTTCCACTTCCTGCGGGCATTCTATAGAAAGTTCTACAGCATCTTCCATTGGTACCTTCTCTTCAATTTCATCCTATGCCATCCGTTGCTCTGTCATATGGGAACTGACTGGCCTATCACTCCTCAACATTGACTGCATCAGAGTTTCCACAGTCTCCTGTTCCTTCCCTTGCTGTCTAACTTCAAGTGAACTTTTATATTGGTTTCCTGTGGAAGACTCCAAAATATCTTGATATATGGCACTTGAGCAATTGTTTTCTATTCCACTGGTTTTCCCTTAATTTGTATATCCATTGCTCTATCCTGTTGTGGTACTTTCTGCATTAGATTTTCTACACTGAATCTTTCACTTTGCAGGTGCTCCATAACCTCAGTTTTTATTTCTTTAACTTCTCCATTACTGATCTCCTTTTCCTCTTTGTCTTCTTATTTTTTTGTATTGTAAAGTTTTCCATGTCTGGATCCCTTTGCCTGTGTTTCTCTTCAAATATCTTTGGTGCTGCTCTTTTTGTATTGGTTAGTTTTGCTTTCTCCTTTGCATAAATATTGCACCATATTAAATCTCTTTTTCTTTCTGATGTCCATATTTCTTCTTCAGGTGTCCCCTGATCTTTCTGCTTCTCCTTAGTTTGGGGACTTGTGAGGATGAGTAGGTGATCACGTAAGCTATCAGGTAAAGCTCCTGTTCAGAGGATTTTGACTGGGGAGTTGCAAAGAATCCAATCTAAGGTAGTACCCGAGTTTTTGTTATATGTGGTGGGACGTGAAATAAGCTGAGTGCAGTCATATAGATTAATGACATTATAAGGACTGTTGCTGTCAATAGTTTTGTCAATCAAGATTCAGAATTCCTAAAATGATTGCCTCAAGTGATCTGTCGCTTTGATGCCCAAGAAAGAAGTTCTTCAGCAGAAACTATGTTATTTCCTGCAGGAATTAAGCTGCTATAATGCAAATGCTTTTGTGAATATGAATTTGCAAGGATACTATAATTATTTTGGTATTGAAGAGGTTTAAGTATTCTTGTAGATAATGGCCACTCTACCACCATTTTATGGATTATGTTTAGTCTTAAGGTATTGTATTTCTCTGGTAAGAATTCATCATCTTTTTATTTTTAAGTCACATTTCTGTAGCTACTAGTTTATCTGAGGAGTGGTAGGCTACAAATGCATGCACATCAGGAAGTTTCTTTCTTAAACTTATACGTTTAGGTTAATATAGGTGGTGATCATAAAGCTTTGAGGGATGACTATTTTGTGATGTGGCAGACTTGTTATGATTTGAATGGTTGCAGGACATGGGTTAGGATGGATGTCAACATGTTTTCAAAAGTAGAGACAGCAGGGAGTGTATATATAAGGGTGTTTCAGTTTCAGCTTTGGTCTAGGAGAAGTATTGTTGAAGGTAGGCAGCCATTGTGCAGGATACAGTTATAGAATTGTACATTATATTATTATATATGATATAAATTATATGAAGATTCTCTGAGAAAGGTTAAAAACTGTAGAAACTAGTATATAGTATATGTAATATATATTATTATATTGATATTGTACAATTGTGTAAAATAGCATAATAGTTGTAGAGAAATTGAGAATATTCAGGGAGATAAGAGGAAGAGTGAATGTGAGAATTAAAGAAAGTATATGTTAAAACTAGGGAGAAGTTAGAAGGGGTAATGTGCAGATAAAAGGGAAACATGTTAAATCTAGGGAGTAGATTAAGGGTAGTCCTGGGAGGATAATGTTTTGGTGGATGTGTAAGAGAAAAAGTAGGAAAGTCTATTGAATTGGAGAGTAGGAGAGGAAAATGGGGGAGGTTTAGCTTAATGTCTGATTGGCTGGAGTATTAGAGATGTGAGGAACTGTGACTGGCACATGTCTATAGTTAAGTGTGGTAAAAAGTAAGTAGAGTTCTGGGTGGAGACCAGGCACTATATGTAATTGGAAAGAAGGTGGTAGGAGAACTAGGTGTGTGGTCTTTCTATTCACACTCCAGCAATTGCTGACTACCTGTAGAAAAATGTCAGAAGTTTACTTAGGGTATAAAAATATCTAAATCTAAACACTTCCATGCAAAAATCCTAAACATTCTAGATTTCTGTTGAATACAAATACCCTGCTCTTGTTTCTTTACACAGTGCCCTTCCCTTCTCATTTTCTGGTGTATTTTAACCCCTTCTGATTGATTTTTGTAGTCATTATGCATCATTTTATTTGCCTTAATAATGATCCCTTTTTAACCACACCTTGTATTCTAAACTCAACAATAAACTCAATCAGAGTTGATCTTTTAACTCTTCCCCTATACCTTTCTCTTTGCCTGTACTCTTATCAATTCCTGTAAGGGAAGGCAGTCTCTGACTTGTAGTTAAAACTTATGCTTGGCCTCATTCCATTCCGACTTTCCACTCCCTAGTTATTTCCTCTCGGTACCTTGGTTCTTTTGCTAATTTTCACCAATAGCTTTCAGATCCCTTTTGCCTATTTTCCATGCCCCTATTTGTGTTTAAGATCCCTGATGGTATAGTGGCCCCACATCTATGCCCTTTCTCCTGAATGTATAAATGCAGCCTTGATGTACTGGACATTATGCCTGCGTTTACCTATATGCACTACAGATGGAGCTGCCTGTGGCTCTGAATGGTCTCAGAGAACAGCTCCACCTATATAATGAAACTGGTACTGCAGACAGGCTTCCTGCTTACAGTAATAGTTCTCTCTTAAAGATGGAACCACTGTGCCTGAGAACTTTGGCAGGGCTCTTTGCATACAACTTGCCCCTGTGCATCTTTAAACTACACCAAGACAAGGTAAGGTGGTTAATTAGCATTGCATATTTCTGACTTGTATTATTTTACCTGGCATACAACTGTCCCTGATTTTGACACGCATGTTAGCTCTGCCCACCTTAATCCTTCCTAAAGCTGGTGACTATTAGGAAAAAAAGGTGCTGAACTGCACTTAATAATGACAATAACTGGAGTTAGGCTTCTTTTACTTCAGAAAATAGATTTTGATTCACATTCTCTTATTCTGTCAATGTCTCACGTTAATAGTACTAATATCTTGTGTGTCCCTGATTATTTGTATGCACCGGGAGTGGAATGATGTAGGCTTTGAACCCTTGCTGTGTCTGTGTTTTGGAATGTGGTCCTAAATTTCCTTCCTTAATCATGATTTTTGTTTAGGCCATCATTGGATGGAAAAAAGCTTTAAAATGCACTTCACATCATCTAGGGAACCCTGGCTTCTGGGGCCCAACAGCCCTCTGACCCCTATTTATTTAATTCATTTCATCCATATTTACTACAGTGCAGTCTTAACTAGGTGAAGTGTGATGATATGATGCAGGAAAATGATGAAGAATGAGCAAAATATGAGAAAAGGAAAAAAATAAAAAAATGGATGATGTCAGGAAGCCGGGGGGGGGGGGGTGTCCACTGGCTACATGTGTTCAGGTGAGTAAAAGTGGGCAGTGTTGATGTGTCCAGGGAGATCTCTGCCTAAGGCACCTTTTGACTTTAGGCTGTCCTTGGACAGAAGGAAGTATTGTTTCTCAGACAGAGTGGTAGATGGATTGACTACAACAGATTTCCTGAAGAAACAGAAGAGTCAAAGTTGTAATAAATGTCAGTAGCAGTCAGAACAGAAATAAAGGGCTGTGTAAGGGGGCAGAGAAAAAGTTAAAAAAGAAGCTGTTTTCCAGAAAATCTGATTGACAAGGTGGTTGTTAGAGTCATTATTTAACTTTGTAGCCTATATTTATACATATTACTTCTGAGCCAGAAAAATGTTATGTAATTGTGCAGTGTTCACCATGATCTTGTGCTAATTGCTGTCCACCTCTGAATGTATTTGATGTCCAACATCTCTTTGCTGTCCTCCAGTTTCCTTTTCTTCTACTTTTAATGTTACTTTTTTAAAGTACATCTTGTTCTACTCCAATTTCTAAACTCAGTCGTAATGCAGAGGAAAAATAGCTAGTGGCAGCATACCTCTCAACTATCCAGATTTTTTACTTGCATTTCTGATCTGTTCCTCATAAAATGTGTGGTTTTCTGACAAATCATTGGGATGACCTGAGGACTGAAGTCACAAAATGGCATATATTTGAGTTTCAGACTTCAAATCCTTTGGAAGATATATGTTCCTCATAAAATTTGTGGTTTTCTGATGAATCATTGGGATGATCTGAGGACTGAAGTCACAAAATGGCATATATTTGAGTTTCAGACTTCGAATCCTTTGGAAAATATATGTTAAAATAAACCCTGTTACTGTAGCAACTTTGAGTTTATAAGATCAATATTTAAAATATGTCCCTGTTTATAGGGATTTGTCCCTCCATTTTGTCGGGCTTTCTTCAGATTTCTTGCAGTATGTGGTTGAGAAGTATGAGTGCCAGTCATTTTAGGAATTTTAGTAACATGTAGAAATGGGTTTACCACAGTGCTTTTCAGTAATATATTGACTGATTTGCAGTAATCTTATTTTGTGTTGGAGCTATGTTCTGACTGGAGAAGGATGGAGCTCACGCTCTCATCTGTGTCCTTTGTGCAATTTGTTGGGTTTGACACTAATTCTAGTGCTTCAAAAAAAAGCTGTGGGTAGTTAAGTGACTTGAGGATGTGGCAGAGGACTTACTTTAAACCCTCCAGCTGGAAAAAAAGAGAGGGTCAAGGTAGGCTAAAGTACAGGCTGGCCAAGCTTGAGACTTTGAGAAAGACTGCAAAAAAAATGCATGCTTTTGTATAAAAATGGGATTAGAGGTGGTTTGTTTATTTGTAAAAAAAAAAACCCATACAGGGTGAATGGTAATGGTAACTACTGCACCATTTCTCATTCATAATAATTTACTCGTTAATTCCTATAATAACTTTAGTGCTTCTCTGTTTCTTTCTGCTAACTGTTGAAATAGTTTACAAATGTAGTACTTTTTTGTTTGTAGTGACATTTGTGTGCTCAGTTAAGGTTGGAAATTAGGAAGCTGAACTGAGGCACGTAAAAAACTCTGTAAATAGTTTATTCAGAGTTAAACCAAAGACACTTGAGCTTTATCAAGTGGTTATAATTTAAAACAATCACATAGTTTAGTATATGTTTAAAATAAGGAAGGTCAGTCCAGTAGAGCATGAGTTGTGTGTGCAATCCCCTGAAATAAATTGGGGATTGTAGGGTGCTGAGTATTGGGGCAGGAGGCCCATATATTGAAAACCTGGGGTCCATGATATCCTTAACCCACCACTGGCTCCTAACCTTAATTCTCTGTACTGCCTGACCTTTATTTAAAAAAAGTTGAAACATATGGAGTAGTATATGATTTTTAAGCCTAGCCATACACCGCAGAAATTGTCAGAGATTTGAGATGTATGGCTAGGCTTAGAAAGGCCTCAGTGGTCATTAGCCTAATACACACCTATCAACCTAATACGAAATTTATTGTTTCATTGAAGTTTCGAGGATAGTTTATGTATTAAAAGTACTGACATATGCACTCACAATTATACAAACACACACACAGTTCCACTTCCACCCTTCCCTCAATATACATTATTTATCTAGGTCTTTTTAGGACATATTGTGTTCAAGCTTGGAAATCTCAGTTGGTAAGTATGAAGCACATACACCAACCCATATGTTTCATCTTTCAGAGAACTTATTTGGATGTTTCCAGGATCCACAAATTTTATATTAACTCCTTTTCTTTAGAAATTTCATAGGTTCACAGGAAAGTACTAGACAATTGGTCTGCAGACCACTACAAGCCTAGCCAAAGAAAAAAAAAAAAAAAAAAAACACGATTCAGAAGTTCCCCCTAGACTCAAGGAGGGCAAGACAAGGCAGACTGGAGGATAGTTTGAGTTTGCTTCTCTCATTTTCTAGGTCTGCCTTGAAGGTGACAAGGATGCTACCATAAACATGGTCATGTCTCTCCCAGTAAACTGTTGCCTTTCCATATAGGAATTTAAATTAAAAAATTAAGACAAATTATGCAAATTTAATTGAAATTCAACCCAACCCTGCTGTTAGTCCCCAAATGACCCTCGTCTGTCTCAACACCTGCTTCAGGAGTAGGACTGAAGGCTATTCAATGCCAACTTTCTGCACATAGTTCTCAACTGCCTGGAATATTGCAGAATTGCCAACTTTCTGCACATAGCTCTCAACTGCCTGGAATATTGCAGAATTTCCTGATTTTTAAGTCATTCTGCTCCTCATAAAAATTGTTTTCCTGGCAAATCACAGAACATTGCAGTCATTAAATAATAAAGAAAATCTGAGGTTTAGACTTCATATCCTTCAGAAAATGCATGTTAATGCAAACCCCTTACTCAAGCAGCTTTCTAAGATGAATACTCAAAATCTGAGCCTAATTTTGGCCCTTTGTTCTGTGGCCCCATTTCATTTTGGCTTTATCCATAATTCTGGAGCCAAGAACTTGAAAAGTAGCTGCAGCACTGAAGAGCCGCCATGCAATGTTTTGCATATGTTAGGGAACAGTTTTTAAAGAAAAAAATTGCCTTTTTTAGTGTATAATTTTGAACCTGATATTTGGATTCATATTTGTACATTAATCCTGCTTTTGCTTGTAGTTTAAGTTGAAGGACAGCTAGCAAACGTTAAATAGAGAGTTCTATCCACATTTAATATGATGAGTAATGGAATAGTGGCTTAAAAAGTGTTCTAGAAAAATTGCTCTCACTATTCATATTTAGAATTTCTCATGGGTACAGAAATTTCTGGCACTGCTAATATGAAGTATCTCATGACCCAAAGTTTCTGCAGTTTCATGAACTCTTTAAAGAGCTGGGGCACTTGTGTTTAATGAATGTAACAGCTGGAATGCAACGTTAATTTATAAAGTGTCATATTTACTTAAAGTTTTTTGACTGAAATGTTTTCTTATACAACTAATATATTGTGATGCTATGATAAGATGTAGGACTGTTTTTTAACCAAAGATTTTAGTAAGCTTGTATGTTTCAGCAAGCTTATAGAGTAAATATTTGTAGCACACAATGCATGTTATTTGTCTTGTAGGCTGTGACATTATCTGTAGCAAAAGGCAGTTCTCTATTCAAACAATACACATCACTGGTTACTGCACAATTATTCACCTTAAATTCTCTAGATGTTAGTAAGGGACCTGGAAGAAATTCTTGCTTAACGTCAGCATTTTATTTTGAGCAGTGGTGAAAAATATGTGGTGATGCAAACAGAGCAAGCTATCGACCAGTTGTTTTCTTATACATTGTAGTATGCCTACATCTGATTGATTGCAAAGTTATCTTATGTGGTCCAGTTTTTAACCGACCTTTAATTAATATATCTATCTATCTAGGGAAACAAGTTGAAACAGAATAGTCATTCCTTCTTAAAGCTGATATGATACAAATAAGTTCTTATTGCAGATACACAGGGGGAGAGCAGAGCTCACACAGTTACCACATAGACAAACTCATGGAATCTGGCTAAACTGAAACCCTAGGGAAAGCTGTGGATGGAAGATATTCTTGTTCTGCAGGTTTGTCGCCATTGTACAGTCTATAGACAGATGATCTGCACACCTGAGATAATAGTGTCAGCAAGAGGCGGTTAGTGTGTATACTTCTGGTGAGTATCAAAAGTGCATGAGCACACTGGTAGAAAGGTCTGTGCATCTATGGAACATCACATAGATCCATGTCTGTACAGTAAACATGTACAGTTGCAGATACCTCGTGTGTGTGTGTGTGTGTGTGTGTGTGTGTGTGTGTGTGTGTGTGTGTGTGTGTGTGTGTGTATATGTATATATATATATATATATATATATATATATACACACACACACACACACACACACACACACATATATATACATACACATAAAATATATACATATAGTTCCCTAGTTATTGTTATTGCATTTAGGGCCAAAGACCACCAAAGAAGGCAGATTCCTTGAAACCATGCATAAACCTTTTCTGCCCCATATCTTTAACATTATTTTAAAAATTATCCAATGATTAATGTTCAAATGTAATTTGTACCATAGTAAGGGGCTAATCTGTGATAAATAACTATCTTAGCTGTGTACATTTTGAAAATTACTCTCTTTGGATGAATGGTAGGACATAGCCCAGTTGACTGTGATCTTAAATCATGTCATATTGATTAATGTATTGATTTGGAAGCTAAACAGTTTTCCCCATAGTATCATATACCATATACCTAATTAATCCAGTTTTGAAGACTTTCTCTCTCTCTCTCTCTGAAACAAAAAGCATTATTCCTCTGTACGTGTGCATATTTTCAATTTTTTTAAACAAGTTTATTTGCCATCAAGTTTTCAACTGTGAGTTGGCAGAATATAATGATGTCCTCCAGAATGTGTCTAATCATATACTTTTATTATAAATATAACACAGCTGGCTGTCTTTTGTTATAACCTTAAATATTAGTCCCAATGTTCTCAGTGCCCTTTTCTTGATATTTTTCAGCATGTTTTTTAAATGATGATCCCCGGTGTATATTGTATACTTGCATATCTAAGACTGTTAACTATTTCTAGATGGTGGTTAGTATGTGCAGCTCTTATAGCTTTCATTTATTCATATTTCATTACCCTTCCTCTTAAGTTACAGCTTAAAATGACTCCATTTACCCTTGAAATAACTTTGGATAGCTAAGTATTTAATTTAGTTATGTTCTCGTTATTATGGATGATACTATCAGTTTTATAGTTGTCAGCATAATTAATCAGCTAGAAACCTGATGTTTTTGTAAAATCTGAAAACTCTAAGATAACTAGGACCAATCCAAGTACTGATCCTTGTTGGATCACAATAGTTACTCTTTTAATCTTTCCCCTGTTGTTTTAATTTTGTGAATCACCACCCTTTGCTCCCTTAAGCTAGATTGCCATTCAGTGAATAAACCTTCTTTAAAATGATTTTGTGTGACAGTGTTGAAAGCTTTATTAACATCTAGCTATATTACCACACATTGTTTTCCCTGGTCCATACTATGTAGCACTAGAGTATACAATTTTGTTAAACTTGTTAGTGTCCCTTCATGAAATAATACTGCCTACTGCCAAGTGTATAAATATTGGACTAGTCAATATTTAAAGTATTCTGCTATTACTAAAGTAAGACTACCATAGTCATCATTGACCCCCTTTTTCCCATTTTCTCCCTGCGGATCGGGGTGTTTTTAGCTGTAGCCATCTCTCTCGGTTCAGTGCCGCTCTCCTACTTTCTTCAACAGTCATGCCTGACTGCCCAGGTCTTCTGTCACACTATCCATCCACCCCTTTTCTGGATGCTCTTGTTTCCTCTTGCCTTCTTCCAGTCTGTCCAGAGCTTCTTCATGCAATTGTCTTCTGCTTTTTTGCACATGTGCCCAAACAACTGTAATCTCTTATTACTTTATCTGCAGCTGGGGCTACTTCGGCTTCTGCTCTGATGACATCATTTGTTTTGCCTCATAGGGTGCATCTTACCACCTGTTTCAGGCACTTCATCTCCATCACTTCTGCCTTCCTCAACTGCTTGGCCTATACTTCAGATGTTTCTGTACCACATGGTACAGTGTTTTGCACACCTTACTTTTCAACTTCTTTGGTATTCTTTTATACACTACCCCAACACCCTTTGCCAGTTGGCTATAGCCCCTCTGATTTTAGCTTTGACCTCTTTATTCAGACTTCCCTTCTATTCAGCCCCCTCTTAGGTACTTGAAGCTGTTAACATGTTCCACTATTTTTCTTTCTATCTAAATTCTCAGTTTCTTCTGATTTCCCCGATTTGCTGCCATCATAACTGTCTTATCAGTGCTTGGTTTCATCCCGTGTGTCTTCAGTTTTGCATTCTATTCTCCTATCCTTTGCTAAAGTTCTTGCTCAGAGTCTGCCTGTAATGCTACATCATCTGCATTCAACAACTTGGCTGATCTGTCTCCACCACCTTGTTTGCCTCTTGGAAACCCCCTGTGAGACTGAACATTGTTTGCACTTGAGTCACTGGGTCCTTGTACATAGTCTGCACTAATTCTACCAATGTTTCTGGTACTTCAAACCATCACAGGACTGCCCAAGTCAGGTTTCCTGGGACCTTGTCATATGCTTTTTCCAAGTCTAAGAATGCTCAGTTGGACTCTTTCCTCATCTCTAGCTTCTTCTCAGTTGTCTGTCATACTGCAATCATTGGGTCATTTTTGCTGTATCTTGATCTGAATCTGAACTGCTTAGCTTCCATTTTACTTTTTATAACTCTGCGTATTCATTTGTCAGTCACCCTCTCCAGAACTTTCATGCAGTATGACAGGAGTTTGGTAACTCTCTACTGCCCAGAGTCGAATGTCCCCCTTCGTTCTTGTATACTGGCACTAGTATGCTAATTCTCAGGGATATGCTTTTCTCTACATACTATTATGAGTACCCTCAGCAGCCATTTCTTCCCTATCTTACCCAACATCTTCATCATATCTACTGTGACCTCATCTGAGCCGGATACTTTTCCTGACCCCATTTCCTTAGCGCTGTTCTTAATACTTTGAGGGTGGGTTCCTCCTCTTCTTTCACTGTGGTTTGTGTTTGCGGCAGTACAGCTTCTGTAGGTTTTTCTTCATTCAGAAGCTGGTGGAAGTACTCCTTCCGTCTGCCTTTGATTTTTTCTGGACTTGTGAGCAGGTTGTTGCTGGGATAGGTTATGAAGGGTGTCTGACTATTTTCTTTATCTTTCTGTCTTTGCCTTGCAACCTGAAAGTGTCTTTGTGCTATCTACTAAGTCACTTTCCAGAAGCTGGTCAAGTGCCTCTGATGTCTTGTTGTTTGCTATTGCAACTCCTCTTTTATCCAGCTGGTATTCCTTCTTAGCGTGGTCCTTCTTTTCTACTCCCACTTTTCCCTGCATTCGGTTTGATGTCTCCCTGGACTTCTGCATTCTACCACCAGCTTTCCTTATGTAGCTTATTTCTATACCTGGCTTGGCTGCATATCTATTCGGTAGTCCTAACACATGCTGTTTTGAGGTGCTGCCATTCTTCTTGACACCACCTATTTCCTCTCTATTCTGAGGTACTAGAGTCCTAAGTAATTTCTTGAACTGTTGTGTGTTCTCTCCAGTCAATTTCCAGGTCTTCAGCCTAACCTCTGTTGACCTTGGTGCCTTCCACTTCCATCTTGTCTGAGTTGATGAAGTGACACTAGTTCACCAATAATTAGACTTCTCTATAGGCTTCTCTAATTTTCTTCCTCCCTAGAAGATTGGAACTATGTGGGACCTAACCCACTCACAAGGTACATAAACCATCTTAAACATTCCATTGAATTTTCGGGTGAGAGAATGTAAAAAAATATGATTTTATCAGAATATCCCATAGTGTCATCAGGCCCATAGAGCATACTAACTTTTACCCTATTGATGGTTTTTAATCCATCTTCCTGGAGAAATATAGGACAATCTATTCTATCTTCTGAAAAGTGAAATGGGTATTTTTTAACAAGAAGCAGCTTTACTAAATTATCACTCATGACTTAAGCAATCATGCATTTATATAAATAAAAACAAACCATATTGACATAGGCAAGCGTACGTTTATATACATGAAAACAAACCATATTGACATAGTCTTATTTGGAAACATTTCACAACACAGACTGTATTGACATAATTTTAGTTCCAAACATTATACATCACTTTCAATATACTCAGTCAGTCATTGTTAGTCAACCATTGCAGAGCTCATTCAAATCCTGTCTTCTTTTAAACCTCATTCCTTCCCTGTATGTGTTGTTCTCACAAGTCCCATTTTTTCCTGTGTAATTTGGTTCTACCCTTTTCTAAAGATCCCAGTTCCAGTTGTTTTATCTCTGTTACAATATTCACTACTTTTATTAAGTCATCTTTATTGAACTTATTTATACAGTATAAGTTGCTCTTCTAAGCATTGATAAATCCAATACAAAGAAAATCCATCTTCTTTGCAAATTTCCTGCCTTTTCTAACTAGAATAGTTCAGTTTCCAGGCTTTGCTGGTTTCAGGGCTTTAGTTTCAGTGTTGAGAGCTCTCCAGACCTTGTTGTGGTAGAGGGACGTCCTACTGCTTACCAATGAGAATGGGAGCATTGTACTGCCTATCTAAAACTAGAAGAGTGGTTTCCAGCTCTGCAATTGCAATTTTATTGGCCATTTTGGGTTGCTTTCTATACCTTTAACTTTCTGGCATAAATACATGCATTTGCGCACCATGGGGCTAAGACTAAAGTATTCCTGGTGCCAGAAAGTCTGCTGTTCGAATTTTCCCTTAGAACTAGCTAGTTTATCAGCAGTAGCACTAAAATCTGTATACCTGTGACTACCACTTGCTCTAAAACTCACTAAAAAGCACTAGGAAACCTTAATTTGTTACAAGCACTCAACTCTCCTTGGTAATAAGGAGAAAATAGTCATAAGCACTAGACAGCCTGCAACTGCAAGTACCTTGCCAAAAAGTAAGGGAAAACAGCTCTTGTACTCCACAAAGAAAGTAGCTAACCAGGCATGTTCAAGGGTCAGCTTCTGGTGATTTCTCCTGTCCACCTAGTGAGTCTAAGCATACTGGGGCAATGCAGCAATTGCCTCATGTACACAGACAACCCTCTCCTCCTACCACCAAACACTACAACCTGTGAGACATGAACTTACATAGCCAAACCAGAAGCAAAGCTCTCTCCAGCCAAGATTGTGCTAGACAGTCAAGAGGAGAAGGTTAACACCCACACAACACATCAAACAACACAAAGTCCTTTAAAACCCACACCACCTAAACCCACACCTAGCAAGACAAAAGCCACATATACAGAGGCTCTTAACATTAACCTGCCCAAGCAACAAGGACCTCCAAAGCTGAAATGCAAACAAACACCACCAAAGCATTACATAGCTCACAACACCAGTGTGCCACCCAACAGCAGCCCCTAAGGCAAGACAACATACCCAACACTTTAGTCATAGGTGACTCTATAGTCAGACACATTGATGTCCCACTCACAAGGCTGAACAAGGAGAAAATTACAGTTAGTTGCCTGTCGGGAGCCAGGGTCCACCACATAACGCATGCACTCAAGTCACTCCACAACAGGTACAAATATGACTCTGTCATTGTCCATGTTGGAGTGAATGACTTGAGACATACCTCCCTAGACTACATGAAAAGAGACATGGAAGAGCTCTCTGATCTTGTAGCCCAGGCAGGTATGACCCTAGCCCTGAGTATAGCACCCTGACATCGCCCAGAATGATACCGCAGTATAAGGACATAATGATTGACTTCAATAACTGGCTAAGCATCTGGTGTCATTCAAAGGGGATCCAGTATCTGTCTGCCTGGGATGACATGATCGACATACCACAATGCTTTGCAACAGATGGTTTGCACCTGTCACCCCTGGGATTCAGGTTACTGGCCAAGGCTCTTGCCACCCCTGTAGTGCTTTTTTTAGGCAAGGTTCAATGGACAAAACTACCACTGTAACGGGTAAAAGCAAGCAAAATCTGAAGGCACTGCTACTCAGTCCTAAAAGTCTAAACCTCAAGATGCACTCTCTCGAGGCTCTCCTAAAAATGGAGAACATCGATATCTATGCAGTAACTGAGACGTGGTTCTAAGCTCCAGAGAGCACCCCTGCAATGCCAGGCCACAACTCATACCACACTTTTCGGCCACCAAACCAGGACCAAAACACGAAAGGTGGGGGAGTGTCCATATTCACCGAGGATATTCACATTTCCAGGCTGGTTGCCCAACACAATGCATCTGAAATTCTCCAGGTGCAACTAACACTAGGTAAGACTGCAATACAAATTGTAGCTTGCTACAGATCCCCCACCATGCCCCAAGATTCTCACTACACCTTTCTAAACATACTGGAAAATATTAAGATACAACTAAACACCCTAATACTGGGTGAGTTCAACTACCCTGCCATTATCTGGGAAAACTACCGCTGTACCAACACCCTTGCTCAACGGTTCTTGGAATTCATAAATTCCAATGCCCTACAGCAACTAATTCATAGTCCCACCAGGGGTACCAATTTTCCAGACCTGGTCATTACCAACATGGGAGATTGATGCTCCACACCAGTGGTCACTCCATCGTTGGTCAAATCAGACCATAAGCTAATCACCCTTGACATCCACAACCCACCCCCACCCCACTTTAAGGAAACCTCCATAAAAAACTTCTCCAATGCCAACTTCATGCTTCTCAAGTCAGAAGTAAAAAACTTCATGACACCCATGCAGATGGGAACTGGAAATTCAACTGCTGAATCCTACACTAAGGTGCTGTACGAGCACATTCACTTGTGCATGGACCAAACGTCCCAAATAGAACCAAGACACTGTCCTCTAAAAAAGGAAGTCAGTGTGGTAGTCCCCTGCCATAAATAAGCTTTACAACAGAAGGAAGAAACTGTTGCAGAAAAGAGGAAGAACCCAGGATTCAAAAAACTCCCTCACCAGCCTCAGTAGAAAGCTGAGATCCCTCATAAAATCTTCCAAAGCTAGTTACAAAAACAAAATTGCCAAAGATTCCAAAGACAACCACAAGGCATTCTATAGCTATGTCAAGAATCTAAATGGTGGTACTCGATCTACTCTGAACTACAGCAGAAAGGCACTAGATATATATCCTGGCAGATAGATTCAGTGCCAACTTCACCCCCCTCTCACCTGCTAAAGGGCCCATCTCAATACCGAAAGAATGCCAAATTCCAGTAATCACGGCCACTCAGGTGAAAAACGCACTCTCTAAAGCCAAGAATACAGCCTCCATGGGACCATACGACATCCTGGGCTGTGTACTGCGTGAACTACAAAATGAACTGGCACCTCACCTGTGTGTCATGTTTAATCATAGCCTCCCCTCAGGCTTTGTGCCCACAGAGAGGCGCACAGCTACAGTCATCCCACTCCACAAGGGGGGATCAACTTTGAATCCTGGGAACTACCATCCCATCAGTCTGACGAGCTTGATCTGCAAGGCCATGGAATGTATTATCATGGAACTTATAAACAAAGACATTGGCAACCATCAAACACTGGACCCCACCCAGTTTGGGTTCCTGAAGGGCTGATTTTGCCTCCTGAACCTGATCGACTTCTTCAAATCAGTCTCCAGAGCCGTAGACAAGGGTAAGGTGGTTCACACAGCCTACTTGGACCTTGCCAAGGCTTTCAACACTATCCTTCACTCTGGAATCATAGATAGACTTACTAAGCTGGGCATTAATCCCTACATCACTCGATGGGTTGCAAAATGGCTTACTGACAGAACACACAGTGTAAAAGTAGCGGACTCCAAATCCAGCTCCAGACAAGTGACAAGTGGTGTACTGCAGGGTTCTGTCCTGGGACCACTCTTGTTTGGCATCTACATCTCTGAAGTACAGGCCAACACTATGGGACTCTGGCTTACAAAGTTCGCAGATGACTGCAAGCTGGGAGCCATTATTGAATCCCCAAATGATGTGGATATACTACAAAAGGGCCTTACCAAAACAGAAGCCTCATGTCAGAGCCATGGGCTCAAGCTAAATGCCAAAAAATGTATAGATGTCCCTTTTGGGAAAAAACATGTACCTGTGAACTACCACATAGGTGGCAGTACACTAAACACCGAAAGTGTGATAAGAGACCTAGGGACACAGGTGGACAGTGGTCTCACCTTTGATAACCACATAGCCATAACAGTTAGAAAATCCTTCTACGTGGCACACCTCATCACTAAGGGCTTTTCATCTAGAAAAAAGGAGGTCATTGTCCCTCTGTACTCATCCCTCATTAGACCCACTATAGAATGCAATGCCCCGTTTTGTATGCACCTCACAAGACATCTGCAACAACTAGAAAGGCTGCAGAAATACCAAATAAAAAAAAATCACAGACCTAAAGCAGATGCCTTACACTGACCGTCCAAAGAAAGTCCAGCTGTACTCTGTCGCATATCGCCTACTCAGAGGTGATCTTTGCCTAACATACAAGGCCATATCAAACCCAGATTTGTTGGACATGCTACACTTAAAGAAATACCAATCCCTCCAAGCCACATGCTACAGGGATCTTAACCTTGTCATTACGATGAATAGAACATGCTGGAGGGATAGGTTCCCGATCCAGAGACTCCCCATACTCTGGAATAGGCTGCCCATACATGTCAGGCAGAGCACCTCAATGGACCTCTTCAAGAGGAACCTTGACGACTGGATGGGAGATAGGAAATTCACCCCAGCGATCACATCAGTAGCCCTGCTAGACAGGGGTCCAGGAAAGTAAATATTTGTAGAAAGCAATAGCCAGGGAATCGTTATGGCTAGGCTTGTATAGGCCCTAAGGCTGATAGCCTAGTACCTACCTATGAACCAAAATGAATTGAACTGAAACATGGTCAGAAATTTCTAGTGACAAGATCATCACCAAGTTCTTTGTTATCCCATATATATTTATAGGAGAGCGCTACAGAATCCTGAAAGCCCAAAATCCTGAAAAATTAAAATCCTGAAAACTCAAAATCCTAAAAACACACAGGATACCAACACTTACTATATTCCAGCACAAGTACATGAAGAAACATATTACCCTTCAACTATACACAGGGTGGCAAGCCCCCCTGCACCTCCCACATCCCCTGCTACTTAAACGTAACAACTCCAAGATTGCACTTCAGTACACCAAGTGCAATCTCGGAGTTGATATATTTAAGTAGCAAGGGGTGTGGGGGGCACAGCCCCCCACATGGCGGTTGCAGGTTGTCTTGCCCCCTGCGTATAGTTGAAGGGAAATATGTTTCTATATGTACTTGTGCTGGAATATAGTAAGTGTTGGTATCCTGTGTGTTTTCAGGATTTTGAATTATCAGGATTTTAGTCTCAGGATTTTGGGCTTTCAGGATTCTGTAGCGCTCCCATTTATAGGTACTAAATTCAGTGTATGGTTTCCCCTAGTAGCTGAATTAACCTGTTGCTCAAAATTGTGTAAGCTCAGTAAATCTAAGAAATGTGATAGATAATAACAGATGCATTCCAGTTTTCCTATTTTATTAATGAGTAATTAAAGTTGCACAGTATTAGTGCTGGCTTACCATCCAGGAATGATTGCAAACATGATAAGGCATTGTGTGATTTTACATTTAGATTAGGGCTGCTGTGAGATAGCATTATTCTGAGTGCCCAAGGACTTAATTATATGGTAGAATGATAATTATACAACAAACCCCCATTAATATTCCAAAATGTGCATGCTGATTGGTCAGCGTGCATGTTGCAAATCAGAGTTATAGTAATTGAAAAAGGTCCGGTTGCCCGGACTTTTTCCATTAGTATAACTCGTTTTTTTACAGCAATGGAGAATGCAAGATCTCCATTGCTTTTTACACACTGTCTCGCTATGTTAAATGAGTTTAACATAATGAGACAGCTTTAAAAACGTAATGGAGATCTTCCTATCTCCGTTGCTTTTTTTAAAGGTGTCTTGCTATGTTAAATGGGTTTAACATAGCGAGACAGTTTTTTGAAGCTGTCTCGCTGTGTTAAACTCCTTTAATATAGCGAGACACTTTGTAAAAAGCAACGGAGATCATGCTTTCTCCATTGCTTTTTTCAAAACTGACTCGCTATGTTAAATGGGTTTAACATAGCGAGACAGCTTTAAAAATGCAACAGAGATTCTCCATTGCGTTTTTTAAAGCTGTCTCGCTATGTTAAACTCCTTTAACATAGCGAGACAGTTTGTAAAAAGCAATGGAGATCTTGCTTTCTCCGTTGCTTTTGCCCACAGCTCTGATGTACTGAGTAAGCATATGCATACGCAGTACATCAGAACTGCCGCAGATTGCCACACAGCTGTGGAAGGGCAGCAAGTAGGCATTATTCAATGCCATTATTGAAGAAAAGTAATTATTTTTTTCTTAAAAATACAGCATTACCCACACCCAGGCGTGGGTTATTGCTATATTATCACACCTCTCAACTTTTATAGAATGTTCAGATTTTTGCCCTATATTTTGGTCTGTTCCTCATTAAATCTGTAATTTTCTTAAAGACTAAATTCACTAATGACATATGTCTGTGTCTCTTACTTTCATATCCTTCAGAAAATACACGATAATGTAAAACTTGTTATTCTAGCAGCTGTCTAAGATTATAAGAGCAATTTTCAAAATTTGTCTCTGATTTTGGACCCACCCCCCCCTTTATTTTGTTTTTTCCAGATTCCTAGTACTTAGAGTTTGATGTGACACATATTATTTCTGCATTTTCCTCCCCATTTATCAATAATGTTGTTAGAGGTACATGTGCAATAAAGTTACACCTCCACCTTGTCTGTGTAGTTTAAAGGTACATGTGCAATAGTTACACCTCCACCTTGTCTGTGTAGCTTAAAGGTACATGTGCAATAAAGTTACACCTCCACCTTGTCTGTGTAGTTTAAAGGTACATGTGCAATAGTTACACCTCCACCTTGTCTGTGTAGCTTAAAGGTACATGTGCAATAAAGTTACACCTCCACCTTGTCTGTGTAGCTTAAAGGTACATGTGCAATAAAGTTACACCTCCACCTTGTCTGTGTAGCTTAAAGGTACATGCGCAATAAAGTTACACCTACACCTCCACCTTGTCTGTGTAGCTTAAAGGTATATGTGCAGTAAAGTTATACCTCCACCCTGTCTGTGTAGCTTAAAGGTACATGTGCAATAAAGTTACACCTCCACCTTGTCTGTGTAGCTTAAAGGTACATGTGCAATAAAGTTACACCTCCACCTTGTCTGTGTAGCTTAAAGGTATATGTGCAGTAAAGTTATACCTCCACCCTGTCTGTGTAGCTTAAAGGTTCATGTGCAATAAAGTTACACGTCCACCTTGTCTGTATAGCTTAAAGGTACATGTGCAGTAAAGTTACACCTCCACCTTGTTTGCGTAGCTTAAAGTGCTCCTGTTTCTTAAAGGATTTTAATTCAGTTTCAAACATGTATGATAGCTATTAAATTATAATCATTTGTCCTATGAGCAGTTTAATTTTTCCCTTCCTATTGCTTAGGCTTTATATATTAGCTTTAATAACCCTTGTGTAATCAGGGGCAGAGTTTGCAGATTACACCATTCTCTATATGCCACCATTCACTGTAGCAACAGCAGAAAGATCATTTTGCAGAGCTGCCCAGAATATTGTAACAAAAGTATCTTTAGAGATTAGATCCATCACTGAAGCCAAATTAAAGAAACACATTAAAAAACAATGTGTGCTTTTATAACCATTGGTGACCTTCCACAAGGTATTACTGGTTACAATTTCAATATACAGCCCTACCAATATCATTGAAACAGTCTTTAGGGTTTACAGACACTTGTAGGGATTTTATAACCCACACTTCTTTGCCCTGACACTCTTGCTATCTCCTGGACTTCTCTGCAATCTGTTACACCACCACTAGCATTCTTTTTCTATGACTAATACTAGTTACTCTTGATCACATTCTTAATTTCACACTGTACCACATCACTAAAATCTATCACTGGCCTGTTCTAATTTCCTTATGTGTACACAGAGCTACTGATGTACTAACATTTCCCTCATTATACCTTCCTTATCCGTACACACAGCGACTGCTGTGCTAACACTTCCCTCATTACACCTACCTTATCTGTACACACAGCGACTGCTGTACTAACACTACCCTTGTTATACCTACCTTATCCGTACTCACACAACACTTCCCTTGTTATACCTACCTTAACCATACACACAGCTACCGCTGCACTCACACTTCCCTTGCTTATACCTACCTTATCCATACACACAGCAACTGCTCCACTAACAGTTCCCTCATTTATACCTACCTTACCCATACACACAGCTAATGCTGCACTAACACTTCCCCCATTATACCTACCTTATCCGTACACACAGCGACTGCTGTACTATCACTTCCCTCATCCATACCTACCTTATTCGTACACACACCTACCGCTGTACTAACACTTCCCTCATTATACCTACCTTATCCATACACACAGCTACAGTGGATATAAAAAGTGTACACACCCCTGTTAAAATGCCAGGTTTTTGTGATCTAAAAAAGAGACCACAATAAATCATTTCAAACCTTTTCCCACCTTTAATGTGACCTATAACCTGTAAAGTTCAAATGAAAAACAAATTTATTAGGGGAAAAAATATAAAAAAATAAAAAACGTACACTATGCTGGTTGCATAAGTGTGCACACACTTAAACTAATACTTTCTTGTGTGTGCACACCCTTAAATTAATACTTTGTTGAAGCACCTTTTGATTTAATTGCACCATTCATTCTCCTTGGGTACACACCTGCCATCAATTAAAGAGACTGATTAACCCCAAATAAAGTTCAGCTGTCCTACTAGGGTTTTCCTGACATTTACTAAGTTGCCTGCTAGAGCAAATGCCATGGTTCAGAGAGAGACCTTACAAAGCATCAAAGGGATCACATTGTTGAAAGGTATCAGTCAGGAGAAGGATAAAGAAAAATTTCCATAGAACACAGTGAAGACAGTCATCAAAACGTGGAGAAAATAGGGGACAACAGTGACGCTGTAAAAAACTGGACATCCCTCCAAAATTGATGAAAAGACAAGACGAAAACTGGTCAGGGAGGCTGCCAAGAGACCTACAGCAGCACTGAAGGAGCTGCAGGAACTTTTGGCAAGTACTGGTTGTGTACTACATGTGACAACAATTTCCTGTATTCCCCATATGTCTGGATTATGGGATAGGGTTGCAAGACGGAAGCCTTTTCTTACACAGAAAAACATCCAGGCCTGGCTAAAATTTGCAAAACAATGCATCTCCCAAAATCATGTGCGAAAATGTGTTTTGGTCTGATGAGACCAAGGTTGAACTTTTTGGCCACAATTCCAAAAGGTACGTTGGGCGCAAAAACAACACTTCGCATCACCAATAGAACACCATCCCCACAGTGAAGCATGGTGGTGGCAGTATCATGCTTTGGGGTTGCTTTTCTTCAGCTGGAACTGGGGCTTTAGTCAAGGTGGAGGGAATTATGAACAGATCCAAATGCCAGCCTCATTTGACCCAAAACCTTCAGACATCTGTTAGATAGCTGAAGATGAAGCGAAATTTCACCTTTCAACATGACAATGACCCCAAGCATACATCCAAATCAACAAAAGAATGGCTTCACCAGAAGAAAATTAAAGTTTTGGAATGGCCCAGCCAGAGCCCAGACCTAAATCCAATTGAAAATCTGTGGGGTGACCTGAAGAGGGCTTTGCACATGAGATGCCCTTGCAATCTGACAGACTTAAATCTCTTTTGCAAGGAAGAGTGGGCAAATATTGCCAAGTCAAGATGTGCAATGCAGATAGACTCCTACCCAAGAAGACTGAATGTTTTATTTAAATCAGAAGGTGCTTCAACAAAGTATTAGTTTAAGGGTGTGCACACTTATGCAACCAGCATATTGTGTATTTTTTATTCTTTATATTTTTCCCCTAACAGATTTGTTTGTTTTTCACTTGAATTGTGCAGGTTATAGGTCACATTAAAGGTGAGAAAGTTTTGAAATGATTCATTGTGGTCTCATTTTTTTTATATCACAAAACCTGGCCTTTTAACAGGGGTGTGTACACTTTTATATCCACTGTACCACTGCACTAACACTTCCCTTGTTTATACCTGCCATATCCATACACAAAGCGACTGCTGTACTAACGCATCCCTCATTATGCCTACCTTATCCATACACACAGTGACTGCTGTACTAACACTTCCCTCATTACACCTACCTTATCCGTACACACAACTGCTGTACTAACACTTCCCTCATTATACCTACCTTGTCCGTACACACACCTACCGCTGTACTAACACTTCCCTCATCCATACCTACCTTATCTGTACACATAGCTACTGCTGTTCTAAAAATTCCCTCACTATACGTACCTTATCCGTACACACAACTGCTCATGTATGAACACTTCCCTCATTATACCTACCTTAACCGTGCACACAGCGACTGCTGTACTAACACTTCCCTCATTATACCTACTCTATCCATACACACATCTACCACTGTACTAACACTTCCCTCATCCATACCTGCCCTATCTGTACACACACCTACCGCTGTACTAACACTTCCCTCATCCATACCTACCATATCCGTACACACAGATACTGCTGTACTAACACTTTCCTCATTATATCTACTCTAAGTGGTACACAATCGCATTATCTGCACCAAACACAATTAAAGATTACCTGCTGCTTAAATCTTATGCATATATTATCTCTGCTATTGTAAATTTATGTAAATTGCATCAGTGACACTAGCACTCTTTTGAGCTATTGCTGTTTCAACCATTGTTTTACTGTATTTTATTTTCATTATGTTCATTGTAGCTCTTTGGCATCACATATTGTATTTTTGTATTTTATATTACTCCTTGTTCCCGGCTCCACCTTAGTAATATGTGCTAAGCCTGCCTCTGCACTTAACCCTAACATGCAGCTTACCTTAAAAAATGCCCTTCTCGTAACACTGTCACTATTCAGAAAAAAAATTGAGCTGAATGTTTGGTAGGGTTATGAGCAAAAGATAAAGAAATGTGTTTTCTTGTTTATTGTACTCTGTTTCTCTCTGTTTTGTTGTTGCTATGTGTTTTCGTCGATGTCTTGTGTCAATCATGAAACGGTTCAGCCATACATTACATAATCATATATGGATATAGCTCGATAATAGACTGTGAATAGAAACTGCAGCAATTAACATTAAATTAAAAAAAACTCCTAAAAATATAAGCAGAAATACACACCACAAAGCATGATATCTTTTGCAAAAACAAGAATGTAAAGAAAAATCAGGTAGTCTGTTCATTTTCGTGTTGTGGGGAGGATAGTAGACTAATCAGGCATACAACACATATAAATATCTGAAATTTACTCTGCTGTTAAGGAAACATAGCATTCCCTGCTCAAATCCAGCTTAGGAGACAGAAATTCAACATAATGTGTAAAAAAAAAAACACTGTAACTGTAAAACACTATGAAAACAAGGAAAATGCCTAAAATATCCAACATTCAGAATGCAGGGAAAAATAATGATAAAAATTAATGCAATGCAATGATATAACAACATACTTACCAATGCATATAAAACTAACATGAAATATCCTGACAGTATTTCGCAGAAGAACATTATCTTCTTCTTCTCACAAAACCTTCCTCAAACCCAGTACCATATATTTTATTAATTGATCCCTTTAAATGCCATAGACATGGAAGCATGCACACACACACACACACACACACACACACACACACACACACACACACACACACACACATACATGGTGACTCTGGAAAGGTATTGATGAAGATTGTTGATGTCACATCTTCATAATGAAGTAGTCTGGTTGCAGTGGTGATGGGAGAAATATATTCCAAATCTCATATGAGCTGCAGTGCTGACCCTATTCTATTGTGGAAGCTGTCATCTACACACTTTGTAATTCTGTAAATCAGCAAGCACATCCATGGACATACATGGTGGGTGTGTTTAAATGTGTGTGTGTCTGTGCATGAATGCCAATGGGTTTCCTAAATCAGTATGTGCACCAACAAACTTCAGCACCCCACTCCGAATGTTCTGGATGCTGATGTGCAGTATGCAGGTGGGACATACACTGTGCTGTACTCTGTGTAGAGACAATCATGTCTGTTACTACTCTCCTGAGTCCTGTCTAGTCATGGAACACAGGTGACAATGCTATGTGCCCTGCTGTCCCTATGCCTCAACTGTAGGTGTGATTTGCTCTGGACTGCTGCAGTGTGTACATATTGTAATACTGGTCACTCTAGTCTGCCATGCTGCTCTTACTGAAGGTGTCAACTGCCTTAGTCTGTTGTAGGTACACAGCTGGTTATGTGTGCCCCAGCTTCCTTCAACATAATTCTTGTATACAGTTATGTGTTGCATGTGGCTGTTGTAGGTACACGACTGGTTATGTGTGCCCCAGCTTCCTTCAACATGATTCTTGTATACAGTTGTGTTGCATGTGGCTGTTGTAGGTACACGACTGGTTATGTGTGCCCCAGTTTCCATAAACATGATTCATGTACACAGTTATGTGAAGCATGTCGCTGTTGTAGGTACATGGCTGGTTATGTGTGCCCCAGCTTCCTCCAATACGATTCTTGTATACAGTTATGTGTTGCATGTGGCTGTTGTAGGTACACAACTGGTTATGTGTGCCCCAGCTTCCTTCAACATGGTTCTTGTATACAGTTATGTGTTGCATGTGGCTGTTGTAGGTACATGACTGGTTATGTGTGCCCCAGCTTCCTTCAACATGATTCATGTACACAGTTATGTGAAGCATGTGACTGTTGTAGGTACATGGCTGGTTATGTGTGCCCCAGCTTCCTACAACATGATTCATGAATACAGTTATGTCTTGCATGTGGCTGTTGTAGGTACACAGCTGGTTATGTGTACCTTAGCTTCCTACAACATGATTCATAAATACTGTTATGTCTTGCATGTGGCTGTTGTAGGTACACGGCTGGTTATGTGTACCCCAGCTTCCTCCAACATGATTTATGAATACAGTTATGTCTTGCATGTGGCTGTTGTAGGTACATGGTTGGTTATGTGTGCCCCAGCTTCCTACAACATGATTCATGAATACAGTTATGTCTTGCCTGTGGCTGTTGTAGGTACATGGCTGATTATGTGTGCCCCAGCTTCCTCCAGCATGATTCATGAATACAGTTATGTCTTTTATGTGGCTGTTGCAGGTACACAGCTGGTTATGTGTACCTTAGCTTCCTACAACATGATTCATGAATACTGTTATGTCTTGTATGTGGCTGTTGCAGGTACACAGCTGGTTATGTGTACCCCAGCTACCTACAATATGATTCATGAATACAGTTATGTCTTGCATGTGGTTGTTGTAGGTACACGGCTGGTTATGTGTGCCCCAGCTTCCTACAAGATGCTTCATGAATACAGTTATGTCTTGTATGTGGCTGTTGCAGGTACACAGCTGGTTATGTGTACCCCAGCTTCCTACAACATGATTCATGAATACAGGTATGTCTTGCATGTGGCTGATCTAGGTAGACGGCTGGTTGTGTCTGCCCCAGCTTCCTACAACATGATTCATGAATACAGTTATGTCTTGCATGTGGCTGTTTTAGGTACACGACTGGCTGTGTGTGCCCCAGGTTCCTACAACATGATTCATGAATACAGTTATGTCTTGCATGTGGCTGTCAGTGTGGTGCTGACATAATTTGTGTGCCGAACTTCTGCCTCCCATTGTGTCACTGAGCTGGTGCTGTTCATAAGTGACTTTTTATATAACTTGCGCATCCATCATTACTGCAACTAAGATACCCTCCATCCTGGATCTGCTTAAGAGTGCAAGGGGTGTCTAGGAATTCTGCTGATAGTTATCCCAAATTCTGACCAGAAGGAATATTTATTTCCTGTAGTGTTTTTATCTAAGCTATACTCCTGCCTTTTTCTCTGTAAGTTCATGTATCATTACTAGCAGTAATAGTATGTGGGCATTTCTGACATATTTATAGTAGATACAGAGCACTGCAGGATACAGATGGAGACATATTTTAACCTCTACCCTGTTTATATTGTGTTGTTGCATCCCATGCAGTGTGGTGTGCTTCAGGCCAAGTTACGTGACTGAGCATGTCATGAGTTCATCACACTGTTTAGAGAGAAAAGCTGTTTGCATATTTGTGTTGTTTTTGCTGATCAAGCCACCCGCAGTCATAACA
The DNA here is from genome assembly GCF_019279795.1 of Protopterus annectens. Taxonomy (NCBI): domain Eukaryota; kingdom Metazoa; phylum Chordata; order Ceratodontiformes; family Protopteridae; genus Protopterus; species Protopterus annectens. The sequence goes on along the minus strand of NC_056749.1, from coordinate 607,927,813 downwards.
AGCTGTTGAGGCCTGTGTCTTTGCCTGCTCTTCACAGGTCTACCACTGGAACTGATGCTTGGTGTTTGTTGTTTAATGTAAGCATTGTCTTGGTTACAGTACAATTTTAATATTCTCTTCACTGGATTATGTAAGTGGCATGCAAGAACAGCCTTAACGTTGTTACCAGATGGGTTGTTTATGCATTCTTAAGATACTAACACAAAGTAGCAAGACAGAGAAACTTTTAAATTGTAGTCTTCTACTGAAGACGAAAAAGAGTTTTCAGAGGGATTAAGGTGATTGTGAATGGATGTGGGCCCAGGATTTCTGTTATATTACACCCATGCTACTTGTAGGGTTTACATTTTGCTCACAAGTAAAAATTCATATTGCCTCGAGAAGGCATGGTTATAGGAAAATATTCCATTCTGTAGAACTACATTCATTTTGTAATTTAGTAGCATAACTCCTTTATAGTAACTATTCCCTCACAGTAGCACAGCGCCTTTTCAAATGCTTATTTTTTTTTCACAAACAACCATGGTAGTCTTTGTTCTACTGGCCTTCAGACTAACATATAACCTGCCACCTGTTACAAACATACATTACACCACAGGTAGCATCCTTGACTGGATACTAGTCTCCCACCCAAACCGAGTTTCTGATAGTGGTACTCTTGCAGACTCCCTTATCGACCATCTCCCTGCCTACATATGCCATTCCCACTCCACCATTCTCTTTCAACACAGACACATTACCACCCACAACATGCAAAACTTCAGCCACCTAATTTTCTCTAATACCTTAAAACAGATAGACTGGAACCCTCTAAAGTCCCTCCCTTTAGATGCCGCAGTCTCACATTTCAATAGAATTTTCACTGATATACTTAACCACTTCACCCCCAGTAGAACCAAAAGATTCAGATCCAAAACAGCCACCTGGCTAACTAAAGACACAAAACTACTTATGCATCACAGTGATAAAATCTGGAAATACTACCAAAAATGCAAAACTCCCAACTCTCTTGCCGAATGCAAGCAACTGCGAAATCAAGTAAAAAAACAAATAGCCACTGATTTCAAATCCTACTACCTTAAACTTCAAAATAATCATAAAACCAACCCCAAAAATTTTTGGAATAGTATTTCATCAATATTATCCCCTGGCAAAAAAGAGAACCCTTGCCCTGACCCAGACACACCAGACCTCCACCTAGCTACCCAATTTAACTCCTTTTTCATTGACTCCATAGGCAGACTCACCTTTTCTTTCCCTAACAACATCCCCCCCAACTTAAGTGATAACAAAAACTTAACATCCATGAACCCTAAGTCCTCCCCTTTTACTCTCAAATCCATTCCTACCCACACTATAAAAAAGCTCCTACAAAAGTTAAAACCTTGCTCTAATGCCCCAGATGACATTCCATCCAACTTTCTCCAACTAGCTGCTGATGGCATAGCCCTTCCAATCAGCATCCTAATCAGTCACTCCATTCGTTAGTCCTAAGTACTATACCTCTGGAAAAAAGCCTTCATCATCCCCCTCCATAAAGGAGGTAAAAACTGTTCAATTCCAACTTTTGCCCTAATGCTATCCTATCCCCTATCTCTAAGATACTTGAAAAATGTATTCACCTCCAACTATTACCCTACCTATTGGACCAGGACATAGCACCACCACTGCCCTTCTTTCCTTCCTCGAAATCATTAACTCTGCTCGTGACTCTGGGAACATAGTTTCTACGCTCCTCTTCGACTTATCTAAAGCTTTCGACACTGTCTCTCATGTGCTTCTACTTTCTAAACTCTCCCATCTTAATCTCTCCTCTTCATTATCAAATGGTTCTCCAGCTATCTCTCAGCCAGGGAACAACCTGAAAAATGGAACTACTGCACCTCCTCTTTCCTTCACACCCCAACAGTTGTACCCCAAGGCTCTATTTTGGGTCCTTTACTATTTAACATTTTCATCAATGATTTCCACCAAAAGATCCCCAATGCTAAACTTGTGATATACGCAGATGACTCCACTATCATCTGCTCAGCCAAAACTCTTCCTTTACTAATAAACCTTATGCAAGAAGCCTTCTCCTCCACTGAGTCCTGGATGCTTGACAATCACCTAGCCTAAATGCCTCCAAATCTAAAATAATGATCTTTATTCCTTCTAGACATACTGCTGCTGACAAAGCAGCCTTCTCTATACTTAGCCTACAAAACAACTATTGAAATAGTTCCCCATACAAGACTTCTGGGCATTCTTATCGATGACCAGCTAAAATTTGATATCCATCTACAAACCAATATTAAAAAGACTCATCAAAAACTTGGTATGCTTTATCACCACAGACGCTACCTTTCTCTGTCTTCTAGACAACTCCTATCTACCATCTGCCTCCTACCATCCCTTTTGTATGGAGCTCCACAACTCTCTAACCTCCAATCATCCCTAAAATCTAAACTTTCCTCATGTCATAACAAAATTTCAAAGTTTGCCACAGGATCCAAATCCTCTACTCACCATTGCAACTCCCTACATGCTCTAAATTTGTTGGAACTCCCAAGCTACCTAAATTGCATTCAACTAACTACAGCACACAAGCTAATTTTCAAACCTTCTAACTGTCCATCACTCTCCTCTTCCCTAAAACTTCACCAGTCACATAGAACACTTAAATCCACAAATCAGAACCTCTTAGAACTTTACAAGCCTTTACACGCACCAGGGCAACTTCTACTATCATTCTCCCTTGCCAGATTATGGAACTCTTCCCCCTTACATTAGAACTACCCCTAACCTACCATCCTTTAAAACCCTACTCCACTCTCACCTCTACTCCCTCTGGGAGTGCTCCTGTGCCCATCCTACCTGATTCCTGATACCTATCCCTATTCTGTTCTACTCTAATCTCTGCCATGGCTTCAATTCATCTCTCTAAAATTCTTTTGCCTAAATACACGTAGTGTATTAAATGAACATAAATTTATTGTTTTTACTAATATCTTATAAGTGATTGACTCAGCTCATATATTTCAAGATATGTAAAATCTTGCCTTGCTGTATATTGAATGTTAAACTGTTGTTCTCATATGCTGTACTAATACATTGTATGTTGTCTTTCTGTCTGGAGCTTTTCTCCTCAGGCCTCCATTGAAAATGGGCTACCTTGGTCCAGTGGACTTTCCCGGTTAACAAACTGAAATAAATAAAATAAATATATAAATAAATAAATATATATATATATATATATATATATATATATATATATATATATATATAGTTTACAGTCAAAATGTCGACATTCAGATGCACGACAGCCTCCTCCTCGAACATGGTAGGAGCGATAGTCGGAATGTTGACATTCATGTGTATGTCCATTCAGAAGGACATACACAGGGCAGGGACTCAAAGCATGGTTGGCAATGGGAGTTGCTATTATTAAGGTAGACAGAAAGTTGTCAATCTTGCTGCGTCGACCATACAACCTACTTAATATGTATGAGTCGAGGATATTTGTTGTGGAAATCATCGTTCATGGATGTGATTTTCGTTCTTTAGATAGTAAACTATATATATATATATATATATATATATATATATATATATATATATATATATATATATATATATATATACACACACACACACACACACACACACACACACATAATAACTATTTTTATTGAATGGTGCTTTGGTCAACATTGGGTCAACTAAACAGATGGCTGACGCCTGTTAACAAAAGCAGCAGATCAGACATTTCTCGAGGTTGGGGAATTTGCCCTTTTCCCAAGAATTATGTGATCTCTGAGTTAGAATATATTATTTAGCAGGGGGTATGGGGGTGTAGGGACACTTGGCCCTTGTAAAAAAAATATTTTTATTTTGCTTTTGTTTTAAATGTTTTGTATGCTTCAAGGCAGAAGCTCTGTGCGTGTGTAGTAGAGTGTCGATGCACATAATGTTGATTATTTGGTGTTAACATTATGCACATTGACATTAGTACTCTTTGACAATGGTAAGTAAATACACACACACACACACACACACACACACACACACACACACACACACACACCTACCTGCATTAGGTAGAGGATGCTAAGTCTATGTAAATACAGGGTAAGGCAGAGACAGGTGCAACTAACTATAGGCAAAACTGCTCTACAAATTGTAGCATGCTACAGGCCACCCTCTCAAACTCAGGAACCCCACACAGCCTTCCTGAAGACACTGGAGGGTATAAATGTATCTCCAAACACCATCATATTGGGTGACTTCAACTACCCGAATATAGACTGGGAACATTACTCAAGCCCTAACTTTCTAGCCCAACGGTTCCTGGAGATCATAAATTCAAATGCCATGGAACAGCTAGTCACTGTTCCCACGAGAGGAGAAAATATACTAGATCTCATTATCACAAACATGGGGACAAAATGCTCCACACCGGAAGTATATCCCTCATTGGTGAGATCTGATCATAAACTAATCTCACTGGAAATCCACATCCCGCCTCCACCCCAAACAAAAAAGACCACAGTGAAGAACTTCTCTAAAGCAAACTTCACACTACTCAAGACTGGTGCGGTATCCTTCAAGGCCCCTGAGCCAGTGGAAACCAAAACCCAAGCTGCGGAAGCCCTTACAAATGCCTTCTATGAACACCTCCAGGACTGCATGGATCAGGCAATCCCAAATAAAACCAAGACTCTTTCCACAAAGGGCAAACGTCCAGTCTGGTGGACCCCAGCCATTAACAAACTTTACAATAAGAGGAGAAAGCTATTATATGATGGAATAAAATCCATAAAAGGGAAGTCACCCCTGATCATTATTAGTAAAAAAATATGAGCACTCATAAAATCAACTAAGGCCAATTTTGAGAGAAAAATTGCCATGGATTCAAAGGACAATCATAAGGCCTTTTTCAGCTATGTTAGGAACCTGGGTGGAAACTCCCAGATATGCTCAGAATTAGTCCAAAATGATACAAAAATCACTGAACCCACAGACATTGCCAACATACTGGCAGACAGGTTCAGTGCAAACTTCACCCCCCTCTCCCCCCTAAAGGAGAGATAACTATCCCAGCGGAGTGCAGCCTCCCAGACATCTCAAATGCGCAGGTGAAATCTGCTCTCTCTAAAGCTAAAAACACAGCATCAATGGGACCGGATGGTGTCCCCGGCTGTGTGCTACATGAGCTAAATGAGGAATTAAACCCGCACATAAGGCAGCTGTTTAATCTCAGCCTTACCACAGGATACGTGCCCAAGGAGTGGCGTACGGCAACTGTGGTCCCACTCCACAAAGGCGGTGCCTCTATGGACCCTGGTAATTACCGCCCCATAAGCTTAACAAGTCTAGTCTGCAAAGCTATGGAGAGGATCATAATGGAGCTCATAAACAAAGATATAGGGGACTTGCAGACATTGGACCCGACCCAGTTTGGCTTCGTCAAGGGCAGATCATGCCTTTTGAACTTGGTCGACTTCTTCGAAACAGTCATCAAGGCCATTGATGAGGGAAAGGCAGTCCATACAGCCTACCTTGACCTTGCAAAGGCTTTCGACACAATACCCCACTCGGGTATTGTAGAAAAACTTACCAGCTTAAATGTAAACCCATATGTCACAAGATGGGTTGCAAACTGGCTTAAGGACAGAACCCACAGGGTTAGAGTTGCTGGCGCTATGTCAGACTCCAAGCCGGTCACAAGTGGTGTCCCACAGGGCTCGGTCCTTGGCCCCCTATTGTTCGGCATCTACTTCTCAGAAGTACAGGCCAACATGGGAGGACTTTGGCTGACAAAGTTTGCAGACGACTGCAAACTGGGCGCCATAGTGGAAAGTGCATCTGACATGGATATCCTTCAGAAGGGACTCACGGAAGCAGATAGCTGGTGCCAGAGCCATGGCCTGAAGTTAAATGCCAAAAAATGTATAGTCATACCCTTCGGGAAAAACAAGGTAACCCCAAGCTACCATATAGGTGGCAATCCACTAAGCACAGAAGAGGTTATCAGGGACCTGGGGACCCAGGTTGACAGTGGCCTTTCTTTTGACACTCACGTTGCTAAAGTGGTTAGAAAGACCTTCTACATTGCCCACCTGATCATGAAGGGATTCACATCCAGATCTAGTGAGGTCATTGTTCCCCTGTACTCTTCACTTATCAGACCAATGATCGAGTACAATGCCCCATTCGGGATGTATCTCACCCGACATCTGCAGCAATTGGAGAGACCCCAAAAGTTCCTCACCAAAAGGATAAAGGGACTCCAAAATCTGTCATATGCTGCCAGATTGAAGAAACTCCAGCTCTATTCAGTTGCATACCGTCTGCTCAGAGGTGACATGTGCCTGACATACAAGGCCATGTCCAACCCGGAATTAATGGACATGCTCCACCTCAAAAAATCCAAATCCACCAAAACCACTAGAGCAAGCAACTTAAACCTTAGCACGGATATAAATAGGACGTGCTGGAGGGATAGATTTATCACTCAGAGACTCCCTATGCTGTGGAATAAAATCCCGGTCCATGTGAGGCAGAGCACCTCGCTGGCTCTGTTCAAGAGAAATCTTGACCTGTGGATGGGAGATCGTAGGTTTATCCCGGGAATCATCTTTGTGTCACTGCTGGACAGAGGCACAACAAACTAATGGGCACAGTATTTTTTCATATAAGGGGTGGCGTAAGCCACAAAACTTTGGGCTAGGCTTATAAATGCCTTAGGGCAGATAGCCTAGTATAAACCTATGAACCTATGAACCTAAGAGTGGCATGTGCAGACACATTCCTTTCCTTTTCCTTGCTATTTCACTTTGTTGTTTTTTATTCAACTTTAAATTCTGAGCAGTCACTTGATTGTTTACAGGCAGAAAACTATGAACAACAGATTTTCGCTTTCCTTTAGCAGTTACATTTTTACTGTTCTTTATCTCATTCAACTTATTTTCTCCCTCTCCATATACACATTGCCACAATGTGGCACAATCTTTGAAGAGCCAAGTACCACTTGAAAGCCAACCAGAGGTCATGTGACTGTAATGGAAAGACCTGAGCAAAAAAAAAAATGTGTTCAGACCCGTTTAACCTTTTAAAGAACCAGAATTAGTGTTTTTTCTGCTTAAAAGCAGAATATCTCATGAAAGAAATTTTGCAATGATCCACACAATGTGAAATATTCTTTGAATATTCCAGAAATTATAATCCGACATAGATTTTTATGGATTTAAATTAGCAGGGCTTCTATTTGGCTGTCTCCACGAGTATTTAGAAAAGGTACTAAAATCAAGAAAAAAAGTGAAATATGCTGTTTCTAAAACTGTAAAGTAGTTGTATGCACTCTGAGTCTCCAGATATTGGCAGCAAATAAGATTAGGTAGGTAGAAACACTTAAGGTATTAAGAAGCCAAACAGTGTAACAGCTGAGGCCATTCTTAGTATGTCACCCCCCCCCCCAGTGTAATATTCCATTTTATGATGAATAGACCCGAGAAGCTGACAAAAGGGAGGAAACCAGGATCCACCACATGCTGATCCAGGTAATGTACCTATTAAATAATTTAGTTGAATGTTTGGATAACTATTTCAAAAGAACTGAGGAATACACTAAAGAAATGGGGAAGGTGCTCAATGGCCTTTCAGTATCCATGCCTGCCATCTAAAATGCAGAAAGGGTGTCCTGCCCAAAGTAATAGACAACTAAGTCTATGGAAGAGAGCATGACAATGGAAAAAAATCTCTGCCTAGACATTTGTAAACATGAAGGGAAAATATTAACTCATGTGGGACTTGAATCATAGATCTGTAACATTTCCTTTTACTGTCACTGCGTCTGGACTAACAACAGCCTTTTGGCAGTTAGGTATAATTTTCCCTTAAAAGCCCTTTTCCCTTTTGGGTAGGTAACTACTGGCATGGTGATTGTAATAAAGAATTACACAAACACACACACACACACACACACACACACACACACACACACACACACACACACACACACACACACACACACACACACACTTCTGCTTAGTCATTTTTTTTTAAACTTGTAAACATGAATGCAAAATGCTAGCTTTTGTTTGGGACTTGAACATGATACCCCTAACATTCTGTGCTGGTATCACTGCCTCTGGACTAACAAGAGCCTCTAGTCAGTCAAGTGATGATTTTTCCCTTTTTTTAGGCTACAAAATCTGTAGCTTGTTGATACAGACCGAATTACACCTAGACATGCGTATATAGATGCACACGTACCAGCACTCTACAGTTTGTAAATGTGCACTTTTTTTGGGCAGTATCTTGAGTACTAAGAGGCAAGGGATCCTGTGGTACTGGTGAAGACACTGCTAAGTAAGTGATCTGTGTTGCCAGTGTGTTTGAACTACAGGCCACAGATAGGAAGGGCTTAAATGGCTCACCTGGTGTTAGTCCTAGGCTCTCACAGAATACTTAAGAAAAATCTGAAATCTGGTCAAATGAGTGTCCACTTTGTGTGTGTGCATATGTGTGCTTCCTCTTTGGAAACCTTGACTTGCGTTTTTGAGTAGCAGCATGCAGGATTTTTGAAAGCAAGACTTAAGTACTGAAATTTGCAGGATGAGAGTTTTTGTTTCTGTCGTAGTACACCGGAGCAGTAGCTGTTTTTTGACAATTATTTATATACCACCCCCTCGAGTAGGTATTGGCTACAGTACATATGTGAGTGGACTCAGTAAGCCTATATTCCCTCATAGCTCTCAGCCTGTTTCCTCCAGAATAAGGAGCAATGCAGAAAATAAATAAGGAAAAGGTCCCAAGCTGGGGTACTTATTAAAATACTGGTTTATTAACACTGACAGTCCAAAATGGCTCTGAGCAAAGTTTTAGGAATAGTTGAGCACTATGTCTTCCCCTCCCCTCCCTTAGAGAATTTTCTTTTATTTAGGTTCTGTATCTATCAGCAGGAGTGAGCACTGTCTATCTAGGCTCAGCAAAGCTAATGTGATAATGTGTGGTCTTCGTGCCACAAATTAAAACTGGTGAGTTCTGCAATAATCCATAAAGCTAGACAATGTTTCTATCTTGAGTCACTTGTGCTTAATCAGGATGCAGATCTTTTGACTTAAAATGGATATCTTAAAGGCTTAGAGTTGTCCAAGTGCAAATGATTTGATTTCAAGGATAATTATTCTTCCTGGCTGGAGATGGTAGGCTAGTTACCCTTATGCTGTTTTTGTAAAGACTTGATAAAGGCAGTTGCAGCAGCTAGGAAGTGTCCAGGTTCTAAAGGCAGAACTGAGCTGGACTAAAGGCACTGTGACAGGCTGATCCTTGTTTCCTATTGTATCTTGTTGAGCTGGATTTAAGTGGTATATTTAAATGCAAACAGTTATCTTCAGCAGTATTTATTTACCTACTTGCTGTTTGATTATTGAGTAAGTGGGCTGGTCACATGACACCTTTCAGCCACAACCCAGACTCATTGAGCAGATAATATGCAGAAAATGTTATCAAACAAAGAAAAAGTGAAAGTGTAAACAGTATACAAAATAGGCAAGGTTAACAAAAAAGTAACTAAAACTGTGCATATAAGGCAAAGTAAACATAGAGATATTTATAAACAATACATCTGTACAGTGAACACAGATTTAGAGCATTAATGCATAAATGGAGCCGGAGGACAACCAGTGAAATTTGAATGATTAGCTATTATCAAAACAAATGCATTTGTTTTTATTCCTGAGGTGCGCACAGTGTTTTTTTTAATTAATTTATGGTAGAAAGTGTTCTGATATATGGAACCACCTTCAAAATGATATCAGGTCCCAAACAAGAGAAGGCTTTTTCACCTATAGTATTTTGGTAATGAGGGTGGGTGAGAAGGATCCCGTTGTTCTAGCTACCTTTAGGAGGTAGCCATCATCCTGGCAACATCTTAGGGGGTGTGAATGTTCCCTTATTGATAGTTTAGTTTTAAGGGTTGGGCAATAATGTAGTTTTAGATGTTCTTCATCTCACATTGCTGCAGTCCTTACATATGGGTAGTCCGCTGTCCTCGGTCGGCCCGAATACCAAAGTATTAGGCTGACGTCGGTCAAGGCGCTTAAAACTGACATCAGGACGTCAGGGTACAAAAGCGCATGACCGACGTCATTTCCTCAGTCTTTTTTGCCGCATGGTCCAATGCAGAAGCAGCGTTGCAAGTGCCGTTCGGCGTTCTGAAATTTTTCGAATTTGGAGTTTCAGACCGAATCCAAGTTGGCTAAGTACCCCGTTGGGGAATATTTTGGATTTTTCTTGCCTCAGTGTTTTACCGGATGTCAGAAAAAGTGAATAACTGTATTTCTTGTGGGAAACAGATACCGCATAGGGATTATCATTCTTTGTGTATTCCTTGTTTGGGGCCTGAGCACGACGTTGTTGGGTGTCGCTTTTGTGCTAGGTTCAATAAACGCACTATTAAGCGAAGGTTAGATTGTGCTAGGCTGGTCTTTGGGAAGCGGTGCAATTATAATATGCCGTCGGATTCTCCGGCGCCCGCTTCTCCGAAGAAGCGCAAAGACAAAGCAGTTAAACCCAGGCAAGATGAGTCGTCCGTTCCGGACGCCGGTTCTTTAGAGGCTTCAGTGGAACCGGTGGTTCCGGCGGAGATTTCTCTGGAGTCTCAGGGGGAGACTTTGATTTTGCAGGAGGTGGTCTCTCAGGAGGCAGGTCAGGCTGAAGGGGCTTCTCAAGTTACTGTACTCCCCTCCCTTCCTAGGGTGGTTAGGCCTTCTCCTTCTGTTTCCAAGGCTTCTCCCAGAGGCAGGCCAGTTTTAGCTTCTGTTGGTGTCACTCCTAGTTCAGCAGGGTCTGTGCCTAAGAAGCACATGCTTAAAATGGCAGAAGATTTGATTACTCTGATTAGAGGTTCTTTGCCCCCTCCTGATAAGAGGCCTAGGGTGGAGTCAGAGTTGGGAAGTTTTGAGCAGGCTTCGGATGTTTCAGAGTCTTCAGCTGAAGACTTGCAGGAGTACTCTCCTTATTCTGATTCTGATGCAGATGATTCCACTCCTTCTGCTTCTCCTCCAGAGGATTTTTCTTTTCAGAGACACTTCATTCTATGAGGGAACATTTTAAGTGGGAAGGTCAGGACTTCTCTGATTCTCGGAAAAGGCTTAGGGAATTTTTGCTGTTACCCCAGCATAGGTCCTTGGCTATACCCCCTGTTCTGGATGTTGTGGAAGATGTGTTTGCAGAGGCTTCACTTAATCCTGATTCTCTGCCTCCTGCTCCTGTTAAACCGGATAGGTATTACAGGGTGCCTGAGGCTCATAAATATCTTTATAAGAGTCCTAGGGCGGACCAGAAACTATTAGTCAGGGACCTAAGGGTGTCAAGGCCTCTGTTGTAAAAAATCCGGTTCCTCTAGATAAAGAAGCCAGAGCTTTGGATAGATGGGGAAAGAAGGTCTATACATCTTCTACCTTAGCTATGAGGGCTTTGAATTGCCAGTTTCATATGTTGAAATATCAAAACTTTCTTCTTTCTCAATTGAAGTCTAAGGTGGATGCGCTGGCGGAAGGCATTGAGTGTAAAGAATTACAAGATTTGGTGCATGTCTCTGAACAGGTGGGTAAGCATTCATTACAGTGTGGTTTTGATGCTGTGCAGGCCTCATCTAGGGTGGCTGCCACTGGCTCAGTTCTTCGCAGGCACGCCTGGCTGAAGGATCAGAATTTATCTGACCATGTTAAGACAAGGATTTTGGATGCTCCTTTGCAGTCTGATGTGTTGTTTGGTTCACCTGTGGAGTCAGTCTTGAAGAAAATGGAAGACAAGGCTAAGTCTATGCAGGCTGTTAAAGATTTTTTGCAAGTTCAGCCTCCGAAGTTTAGTAGGAATTGGCCTGCTAAGGGGTGGACGTATCCTTCTTATGATTCTCAGTCTAGGGGTAGATCTAGACGTGGTAGGGGCAGAGCTCAGAGTTCTTTCAGACCTAGAACAGGGAGTTCACCTGCACAATTTTCGGGTGAGGGTAGGGGCCAGTCCTTTCGTAAACAGGCCCAATGACCTACTTTTTCAGCTGCCAGATCCTTCTTGCCTGGAAGCACCTTTGGGAGGAAGGTTAGCACTCTTCAAGGAAAATTGGATGTTGATTACCCAAGACAAATGGGTATTGGATATCATACACCAGGGTTACAAGTTTTATTTCCATACCTTGCCTCCTTTCAAAGGCATGCCGGACGTTCCTCCTCAGCAAAGACTAGAGGCTCACAAACAAATTTCTCTACTACTTCAAATAGGGGCCATACAACCGGTCCCTCTGCCAGAAGTGGGCCTAGGATTTTATTCTTGCCTGTTTCTAGTACCAAAGAAAGGAAACACGTGGAGACCAATTTTGGATTTATCTATCCTCAACACATATCTGGACATTCCCAAGTTCAAAATGTTGACGTTACAACAGCTTTTACCTCTGCTGGGCAAAGATCACTGGATGGTGACTCTGGATCTCAAGGAAGCTTACCTTCATGTTCCTATCAGGCCCAGTTGCAGGAAGTATCTGCGTTTTCGGGCTGGGACTTCACATTATCAGTTCTCTGCATTGCCCTTTGGCTTATCTACTGCGCCCAGAGTGTTCACGAAGGTTCTGGCTCCAGTGGTAGCTTTCTTCAGGCTAAGAGGAATACAAATCTATCCTTATTTGGACGATTGCCTGATTCTGGCCCAAGAAAAGGACGAACTTCTTCATCATTTACAGTATGTGATGGCAGTGTTAAGATGCCTGGGGTATTCTGTGAACGAAATAAAGTCCAGTCTAGTACCCTCTCAGGACATGTGCTTTCTGGGTGTGAGACTGTATACAGCATCCCAGATGGCCTTTTTGACCCCGGACAAACAAAAGAATCTTTCTCTTTACTTCCACCAATTGTCTCGTCAGTCCAGGCTGACTGCAAGGACAGTCCTTCAAGCCTTGGGGTTCAGGGCATCTTGTATTCTGGTACTTCCCAATGCCAAACTGCATATGAGGAAGCTACAGTGGTATCTCAAGAATGTATGGACACAGCACTGCCAAGATTTGGACACTGTCATTCAGATAATACCTTGCATTCAAAAGGAATTCTTGTGGTGGGCTCAGGAATGTCACCTAAACAAGGGACTCTCTGTGACCCGGCCAGAGGCGAGTCAGATTTTAACGACAGATGCCTCAGACAAAGCTTGGGAGCTCATCTAAATGGAAAATGGGTACAAGACACGTGGCCTGCCAGACTTCAACATCTACATATCAACTTGAAGGAGATGTTAGCAGTCCAATTTGCATTGATAGCTTTCAAGGATTTACTTCTTCCAGGGCAGGTGTTGATTCAAACAGACAACACAACTGTCATGTGGTACATCAACAAGCAAGGGGGAACGCATTCTTATCCTCTATGCAGGCAAGCAATGATTTTGTGGGAGACTGCTCTCAGTTTACAGCTAAATCTTCAGGCAAGGTTTCTGCCAGGAGCACAGAACTCCTTAGCAGATGTGTTGAGCAGACAAATTATGGATCCCCACGAGTGGAAATTGGATCCTCATGTATTTCAGAGATTGACAGTGTTATGGGGAACTCCAGACATAGATCTGTTCGCTTCTCCACTAAATTACCAGCTGCCAAAGTTTTGCACAAAAGGTTTCATCCCACAGCTTGGAAAGTGGATGCTCTCTCATTCAATTGGAGCAATCTTCATGTGTATGCCTTTCCACCTCTGCCTCTCCTCCCAAAGGTACTGCTGAAGGTCAGACAGGACAAGCCAAACATGATTTTAATAGCTCCAGATTGGCCTCGTCTGCACTGGTACCCATTACTGAGAAGTCTGGTACAGTAGCCTCCATGGCCTTTGCGTTCAATTCCTCACCTGCTGTCTCAGGAGAACAGTCATTTACTCAATGTCAAACTTCATTCTCTACATCTGACAGCCTGGCATATTCTGTTTTAAACCCTGGAGGGTCTCAGCTTCCACAACAAGTTTTGAATGTTATTTTGGAGGCCAGAAGGCCTAGTACAAGGAAAGTTTACGCAGATAAATGGAGGAGATTTTTATTTTGGAGTACAGCAAAGGACTTTGATGTTTCTAAACCTAATTTAAGTGTTGCTTCAATACCTTACTGAGTTATTGGACAAAGGTTTGTCCTTCTCCTCTATAAAGGTTCATGCTGCAGCAATTTCTGCTCACTATGACTGTGACCCACCATTATTTTCTCAGCCTTTGTTTAAGCAATTCCTTAGAGGGGCAAAGAATATAAGACCCCACGTAGAGCTCCTACTCCTGCTTGGGATCTCAATTTTGTGTTGGAGAAACTCACTCTACAACCTTTTGAGCCTGCAGCATCGGCAGAGTTGAAATATTTATCATGGAAGACTGCTTTTTGTTGGCCATTACCTCTGCGAGAAGGGTTTCTGAATTACAGGCCCTTATGGCAGTTGAGCCTTTCTTAATTTTCCACAAGGATAGGGTGTCTTTGCGTACTAACCCTTCTTTTATGCCTAAAGTGGTTTCTAGTGTGGCTTTAAACCAAACTATTCATTTGCCTACTTTAATGCAAACCCCCAAAATAAAGGGGAAAGGATTTTGCACACTTTGGATATACACAGACAGTTGCGATATTATTTGAGCAGAACTAAAGGGTTCAGGCAGTCTCAGCAGTTGTTTGTTTCTTTTGCTTTGGGTTCTCAGGGCAAACCTGTTTCAAAACAAACTATTTCTAAGTGGATTGGTTTTTGTATTGCTTTCTGTTATTCCCATCATGGTAAGGAGATTCCAGCTGGGATTAGGCCTCATTCCACTAGGGCTACTGCCACTTCTACAGCTTTTTAAGGGGTGGCTACTAAAGATATTTTGGAAGCAGCTACTTGGAGTTCAGTGCATACTTTCTCTAAGCATTACCACCTTCCACTTTACTCTAAATCTAGGGCTGGTTTTGCCACTGCTATTTTACAGGGCATTTTGGCAGCTCCTAATGCTTTATAGTTTTGCCATCCTCCCTTACCTCTGCTTTGGGATTCTACCCATATGTAAGGACTGCAGCAATGTGAGATGAAGAACATAGTACAGTTTGGTACCTACCATAAATGTAGATGTTCGAAGATCCACATTGCTGCAGTCCAATTACCTCCCTCCTTCCCTCTGTTGTTGAAGGTGGTGGTGTGGTTTGTGTTGTACATATTGTAAATATGGTTAGTGCAGGTGGTTGGTTAGTTTTTGCTGGTTTTTGGCTGTGGCCTTTCTTGTTAGGGCCTTCTGACATCTGGGGCAAGAAAAGACTGAGGAAATGACGTCGGTCATGCGCTTTTGTACCCTGACGTCCTGATGTCAGTTTTAAGCGCCTTGACCGACGTCAGCCTAATACTTTGGTATTCGGGCCGACCGAGGACAGCGGACTACCCATATGTAAGGACTGCAGCAATGTGGATCTTCGAACATCTACATTTATGGTAGGTACAAAACTGTACTTTTTCTGTAGAAGAGACAGTTCAGTAGAAAGTGGGCTTTCTTAACTATGGGGAAGACAATAAACTCCATTTATATGATTCCAATGACGAGTTTTTGAATTGGCAAGATATGCAAATCTGAACATCTTGTTGTCTACTTGAAGCTTATGGGTATTGTTTGAATAATGGAATGTTAGTAGAGGCAGACGTTACTTATGTTTTGGGAGAAAGACATTTTTACAGATAGCTAATCTTGCTTTAGGGGTTATGAAGTGGGAGATCTTGTAACAGCGATTATTGTGGAAGCTTTATTGGTGATGATAGTGTGAGTTGTACATGTGAGTGAGGGTTCAAGTGTGAAAACTAGATATTTATATTCTGTGACAAAGGAGATAGTATTGTTTAGGTCATCTTTGAACAGGATGGGCTGAATGATTGTTTCTTGCAACTAAATATATAATACTGTATACATATATTCAGTAAATTAATCTGCAAAACAGTAATTTCATATGAAGGAGGGGAACAAGGCCGCTGCTTGTTAGCACACAATGTACATTTCTTGGTTGTATTGCTGAACATTTATAATCTGGTGCTGCTTTGAGCTAACCACAGGTTCACACTTCGTGCACGATGCAGATTTTGTTTTTATACTACCAAGTTTTCTCTTACATTGTTTGTCAGTGATATACTGTGCCACAAGGATTTTTTTCACTCATTTATGCATATTTATGAAACTGTTATTCCATGATGGCAGAAGAATAATTATTTCCATAAATATGAAGTGCAAGTTACAATTTCTTTCTTTCTTTTTTTTTTTTTTACCAAAAAAATTGGAAATGTGTTTTATTTATGATGTATTACATTTTTGTGGCAGTTCCTCTGATCAGCAGATTAGGAGAGTTGTTCTAAAGTTAGACCAAATAGTTTAGCAGCTAGTTTTAGATCTTTAGGTGGGACTTACTGTGACTATAACATCATATTATTTATACATTTGTAATAATTGTTTGTAGATTTAGAACCTCTAATAGTAATGACTGATTTCTTTCTTCTGCATGGCTGATAAAGAAACATTTGTTTCTTCTGTATTTGATATGGCTGTTCCTTTTTCTCATGGATTTAGATAATAAACTTGGAGTTTAGATAAATAAAGGAAGTGTCTGCTGAATGTTACAGATGTCAGACATGCTCAATTTTGAAGATAATAGCTGAACATGCTTCATTTTGAAGATAATAGCTGAACACAAAGAATTGTGGCCAGTGATCCATTCACAGTCATAATTTATTTTTAATGGAATTGGCATGTTTTTTAAATATGTGTAGTGTGTTTCATACCAGTGGGGAATGTTTGTCCCTTTGCTTTTTTTCCCCTAAACAGACAATTTAAAACTCAGATTGAAAGTTACTGGATGTCTAATTCTTGGAGGCACATTTTAGTTTCATATTTCTATTATAACCTTTCGGTTAAAGGGGGCCTTCAAATTTGGAAGGTCCTAATTTAAGTCTGTAAAATGTTTGCAGGTTGCTTCTTATTTTCTTGTAAATTTAAGTTTAAGAAGAATAAAATCATGATCCTGCATTTGGTCTCGACAGCTTACTACTGAAAATTATGACAGTAACTGAAACATTAATTAAGGTAAATTAGACTGATCAAAGTCTTTATTTCATTTTTACAGCAGCAATTAAGGTATTTTTTCATTGATAGTAACCCTTGAATCCAGTAACATTTACTTGGAGTTAGCCTCTTTGTCTTGTAGGATATTCGTGTAAATGATTATAGCAGACTATTTAATATTAAAAATAATGAAGCAGACTTGCAGGCCAAGAGGTAAACACTTCGTTGCAAAAAATAAACGTAAATAACTTAAAAAATATAACGAGAATGCAATGAAGAGACCAAACAGAGGAGCACAGTCACTAAGGCAGGATAATACAGTCACCAAATTCTCCAGTAATACAAACTCTCCAGTAGTAAAAACAGAACGTAGTATTTATTGCAGCAAATGGTAAGCACTTTCGCAGTTAAGCTTCATTGTCTGATGCAACTCCCAAGAAATGAAACATGTAAGCACTGATGCTCATCCACCCCCATTATTTTTACTTAAGCTGGTTTAGCTGACAGTGTACTCATTGTCTTTATTTAGCTGGGTTTCTAAGGTAGTTTTATGGATGCTTTATTTCTAATTCAGTGTGAATATTTATTTGTTCATGTACTGTTTTATTGCTGTGTACTGTATTGCTAGATCTGCCTCTTAGGTCAAACAATGTTTAGCAAATTCTTTCTACTGTGTGTATGTAATTAAGAATGGATGTTTTCTGTGTGCATGTGTATGTAATTAAGAATGGATGTTTTCTGTGTGCATGTGTATGTAATTAAGAATGGATGTTTTCTGTGTGCATGTGTATGTAATTAAGAATGGATGTTTTCTGCGTGCATGTGTATGTTGCTGTACTACTTGTTTTGCTTCATGGCATTTGTTTCCTGTCTTTTCCTAAACTGCTTCATTTTCTATTTATTTAGCTTGTTTTCACTTTCTTCAGGAGACTTTTTTACATAATTACATGTCTCTCACTGCTGTTAATATTGTAATGTACTTGAAGTATGAGTATTTTTTTTATTTTATGTTATAATTTTTTGCCACACTCCCAATATTTTTTATTATATTTATTATTATATTTTTTCAGATATGGGGATGTTTTTGAGATGAAGATGTATATTTCTGGTGTGTAATTTTTATAGATTTACTGATTTGCTTTTTATCCATTGCAGTATTTTACAGTTTCTCCCTGCTAAATGATATTTCAATATGGTGGCACTTTGTTGGATTTTGATGTCTGTGAGATAGTGGGGAATTGTGAATGAATGCCAGTATCCGGTGACCTGCGCTAGCTTCTTCACAAGCATGGAACAGATTTCATGCACAGGTAGCTAGCAATCTAACTGGTCCATTTTTCCTGCCCATTTTTGTGTGTGTGTACATACATGCACACATTTATGTATTATATTCATATATATCATAAATGGTAAACTCTGTTTAGGATCTTTAAGAGCAAACATGGAACAGAGACTTCAAAATGTCCAGAAAGCCACCCTCCTGTGTCACCTTACTCATGTGTTAACTCTAACTTTATCTGTGTTGCTTACCTACCATAAAAAAAGTAAACACAAACAAACAAACAAAAAAAAAAACTTTCACTAACAGTACCCCTACAAAAGCTACACCTACAGAATAAATATATGAGAACACATGCATAAACTAAATATCTCTTCAACTAGCCTGTAGGTTGACTGCAAACTTCAGACAATTGTAAACACATCCAAACCCCTAATATTGCCCCTTTAATGTAACCCCAAATCATTTCCAAAATGCAAGGTTCAGCAAACAGTCAACAGCAATAAGAAAAAAAAACAGACCCCAATTCCTTTTAGCGCTTTCGTTCGTTTAATACAACACTACGAACTTCTTCAGAATGATTACAATATTTTTGAACCACCCTTAAATACATGACCACGTGAAATAACTATCCAATAAAAACACTTGTTCGATAAAACACGTAACCCAAATTAAATCTCTGAATTTGAATAAGAAACTGAAACACAAAACTAGATTAAAGAACATATATTCTTGTAAAATATATAACTCAAGTAAAAAGTGCATTGTTAAAAACTAGTCATAAAAAGACTATATCAAAATCCCTGTAACTGGAGAAAACACTTAATGTTAATGGTTTCATTAAGTCCTGGTGTGTAATCTGCTTGTAGAGCTATCTGCCATTTAGTCTCCCTATACTCTACTATAGCTTTAAAATTGCCCACTAAGGGACCACAGTCCACCTTCTCCAAAACAAAAAATGTAAACTTTTTAAAATGTTCACATTTTAAGACATGACATGCCAATGCATTATTCCTGACCTTCTTTCTAATTGTCAAGACATGTTCATAAATCCTCCTGCTTTGATGGTTTTACCTGTATAAAAACCTGTACACGAATTACACACAGAAAGATAAACAATACCTGTTGAGTCACAAGTGCACCATTTTTGTGCCCACAAGACTCTATGATGGTGTTTTACAGAGCCTGCGTTAGCTATATATCTGCATTGCTTGCAATGAACACGAGCTCCTTGTCACTGTTGTGTGATGCCATTTTTGTTCCCTCAAGAATCCTTTTAATGTTAAACGCCATTTTGTAACTAAATAAAGGTGTATAACCCAAGACCCTCACTAAACCAGAATGTCCAAGCAAAACTTTCCAATTCTCTATAATGATACTTCTAATAATATCCCCTCCATCGTATATTGGTAATGGAAAAGCTAGCTCAAAATGACTGTTGTCGTGTCTGGACTCCACGCTACGATTGCTTCTCAAAATAGGACTTGCTGTATTCCCTCATAGGGATGTGATCTCAATAATAATTTTCTGTAACCGTAAGTGGTCATACCCCCTTTGCATGAAAAAAATCAGTCAATTTGTTGACTTCAAGATTGAAAGCAAGATCATCACTGGTCAGTCTACTCAGTCTAATAAGTTGTCCCTTGACAACCCCTCTTTTCATATGCTGAGGATGTAAACTCTCCCTGTGCAGATACTGATTAACAAAAGTAGACTTCCTGTGACTGCTGCTAGTGAAGCCAGACTTGTCATCATGTAGTTCTAAATGAATGTCATGGAAATCTATTGCTCTATCAAAACCACCTAAAGTAAAATTCCAAAAGCTGGTCGAATTGTTTAAATCACCCAACAATTGGTGAAAACTTTCAAAGTTCTCTTGCTACAGAAAAAAACAAGTCATCAATGTATCACCTATAAAATAAGATGTTCCTGGCTAAGGGGTGTGTTATAAGGTATTTTATCTCCCACATGGCCATAACAAGATTAGCAAAAGAGGGAGCAACCCTAGAGCCCATAGCCACACCAGATGTCTGCTGGAATATATGTGACCCAAATCTGAAAAAATTACTGTCTAATACAATCTCCATTAAAACACACAAAGTATTGATCTTATCATTGTCAAAATCAGTGTAAACAGTCAGATATTCTCTAAATAAATAAATTCCATTTTTTTGATCAATGCTTGTGTAAAGAGAAGTCACATTGTGTGACAAAAAATATCAAAGGCGTGTTGATGTCATTCAAATTTAAATTACACAACAACTCCAATAAATGCCAAGAATCTTTAGGTAAAACCTCGAGTTTTGAACAATAGGATTTACATTTTTGTCTAACCAAATCGAAATTGGTTCTGTCTTGGAGTCAGCTGCAGACACTATGGGTCTAAGGGGAGGAGCTGTTCTGTTCTTATGAACTTTGGGAATACCAAAGAGAACTGCTAACTTCGGATATTCCACTTGCAAAAACCTGTAGATTGAATGCCCAATGTTACCCCGGCAAAGCAATTCAAATAACAAACTGTCAATTCTCTTAAAACAAAGTTGAACATCATTAATACTGACTTGTTTATAGTTTCCTTCATCACTCAAAAGTTGTAACATGGCCCTTTCATAGTCCACAGTCTGCATAATAACAATAGACCCACCCTTATCTGCCTTCATAACTCTCAAGTCACTATTAGTGGCTAAATCAAACAAGGCTTTGCTTTCCCCAAAGGTAAGATTATCAGCTTTGTTCCAGAATCTACTAATATTCCTGAAATGCTGTTCACATAAGGTCCCAAACACATGCAAAGAAGAACACAAAGCTCGATTGTAGGTACTTCTACATTTGCATTCATCTGCTGGCAGAACAGGTGTGGACAAGCCAATAGAAATGAACTTCAAAATTTAACTTTCTTAAATATAACTTGAAGTCCACCAACAAATTTGTTATTTTCACTTTATTAGAAGGAATGTATATGAAACCACGTTGTAACACCTTAACAGTGCCATCAGTCAAAGTCACTTCAGACAAATTCAGAATGTCAATACAAAGACTTAAGTTTTCCTTCTGTTCTTGTTGTTCCTTTACTTCCCTTGTTCCTTCTTGTGTGTAGCCTAAACTTCCTTCGACCACCTCGGAGTTCTCTGGACTCCTGATTTGTCCACTAAAAAAGGTCCACTCCCAGTGGAAGTAGAAGGAACAACATTGGGTGAATTGTTAGAAACAATAGAAGTGACAGTATTGTTCTTACTAGGTAATATGACCGATCCTTTAGAGGAAATAACTGCCTCTGTTGTAGAAATACAATTGTCCTTTACAGCTGATGTTTCCAACGTTCGAGCTGAAGAAGATATTTCCTGCCAAAAGCACTTATCAGAATTCATTTTATTTATCTTCAACTATAGTTTATTAAAGAGTAGATTTTAACAGTAATTATTCCGTGGCGGTTACCGAAGTTCTTTTTAACATTTTCATTAAGGTTAAACCAGTGCTATTAAAAAGCTCCATCAGTTGTTGATGCAATGTTTCCCCTTGCTTAACACAATTAGGGAACCTAGATTGCCTTAAACCATGAGGAACACAACACAGTCTCATACATTCCTCCAGGTATGCCACCCTTATTTGTAATGAAATGGTTTTCAAAGAAAGTTTTTCAAGGGAAAAAAATGTCATTTTTACACATTTCAAAGTCATCTGGAAGATTAATCTCAGCAGTGGCACTTACTTGTGGTTCATTGTTATCCAATCTAAATGGATTCTGAAAATCGCAAAATAAATGAGAAACCACACCCCATTGCAAAATGGCCCCAGAAACACCATGAGTACCACCGTTAGTAAGTCCGTTGGATAAGGAATCTCCTTCATCTTTGTTTGTAGAAGCTAACTGAGCAAGTGACTGCTGAACTGACGTCAATGCATTACTTGCAATGCCACTCTGCTTGAACAGACCCTCTTTGGTTCCCTTGGCAACAGGAAAAACCTTCCCGAATAGCTGCAATAATACTGTTCAGAAAGGATTTGTTAGACATTAAAGATTTGTCTAACACTGAATGGGTGGTCAAATCCATCAGACAGTCCTGTGAAAGTTCACTTTCCGCCATGACAAATGCTGTACACCTCCAAAGACCAATGCCAAACCAGTAGAACTACTCCCAGGAAACAATGTAAAATGCAAGGTTCAGCTGTTGACTGTTTGCTGAACCTTGCATTTTACATTGTTCCCAAATCAATTCCCTAACATCAAACACACTTTTGGCAAAAAGTGTTTTAATAAACTGCTCATTTAGTAAGTAAACATGGCAGTTTTCACTGGCTGTAAAATGAGCATGAGCGTATTGAGTAACTGCTTGCACAGATATATAGATATATGCTTTGACACACACACACACACAAATATTTATATATGCAAACACACACAGTCATATGTTTGTGTTTATATATATCTATCCATATATATAGATGCACTTTGAAATATTGAAGTACAAAAAAAGCAAATAGCATAACACTGATAACAAAGGACTGAAACTCAATAGCAAATCTCCCCAAAACTTACATTTTTACAAGGAACAAGTCCCCCTGAACCCTCTTACCTTTACGAATTATATATACCAACTGTTGGATCACATAAAAATGGAAAAAGGCAAAATCTCCCTAGTCACTGCTTTGC
>NC_056749.1:607864838-607899838 GCF_019279795.1 Protopterus annectens | reverse complement strand
GATGACCAAGTTTGCAGATTACTGCAAGCTGGGTGCTCTTATCAATTCCCTTAGTGATGTGGACATCCTCCAAGAGGGTCTCATATAAACAAATAACTGGTGCCAGAAACATGGCCTAATACTGAATGCCAAAAAATGCATCATCATTCCTTTTGGGGAGGATGATGTCCCCACAAATTATCACACTGACAATAAGGCACTAAGCACACAATCAGCTGTGAGGGACTTGGGAACCCAGGTTGATAGCAAACTGACTTTTGACCACCATATTGCCTCTGTTGTATGGCAAACTTTCTACATGGCCCACCTCATTAGTAAGGGTATCTCATCCAGGGACAAGGTGGTCAAAACATCCCTGTATTCTTCCCTTATAAGACTAATTACTGAGTATAATGCCCCTTTTGGCATGTACCTCACAAAGTGCATGCAGCAGCTGGAAAGACCACAGAGATTCCTCACCTGGAGAATCCAGGGCCTCAAACATCTACCCTACACAGATAGGCTAAATGCCCTGTCCCTCTACTCAGTCTCCTACAGACTCCTCAGAGGTGACCTCTGGTATACAAATCAATCTCAGACCCCGCCCTGATGGGATTGTTGCATATCCGCATGTCAAGCTCCACTCAAATAACCCACATGTGCGACTTCAACCTGTTCGGTGACGTCAACAGCACTTGCTGGCAGGTCAGATTTGTGTCCCAGAGACTCCCCCTTTTGTGGAATAGACTCCCTCTCCATATAAAGCAGAGTACTTCATTAAACATTTTTAAGTACAACCTGGATAACTGGATGGGGAACAGAAAATGCACTTCTGGGATTCTACCTGTGTCCCTGCTGGACAGTGGCATAGGGTGCTGACTTGCTGGAACATGGGCTAAATTCTTGGCTAGGCTTGTAAGGGCTTCAGGGCCAATAGCTAAGTAACTTCCTATGATTCTATGAGAGGTCACACTTTTATCTCCACCCAGCTCATTTCTCCTCTGTGCACAGTGTGGATATTTGAAGATTAAGCCCTTTAAATAAGTGTTGCGGGTTACTTTCATCTTGTGTATTTTTTTTGTGTTGTTTTTTGCTGAGAGGCATTTCTTCTTGTAATACGGTAGGACTTCACTTTGACAGAACAGTTTCCTTATTTAAACAGCAAAGCTTTGTTAAAATACAGCTAGCCAACATATATTGCACACAAAAGCTTCCTCAGGCCTTCCAGTCAAACTACTTTTCATATGATTTTTTATGAGCATCAGATTTATTGAACTCACTCTAGCTGTATCTGCATTGTTTTTTGAACAACTATTGTGTCATAAAGTACAAATTTAACTAGTTTCCAGGGAATCAAAAATTACAACTCTGTTTCCAGAAAACAGCAAGAAAGACATAACATTTATAATGAGTGTAACTATTTTCAGAAATATCAGGCATGCATACAAATTTTTCTGTGAGGAAACTGATGTATCACCTAGCTGTAGACAGGTGGGGTGCATGTGTGTGTGTGTGTGTGTGTGTGTGTGTGTGTGTGTGTGTGTGTCTGCGTAGTCGTGTGTGTGGCACATGTATAAATGTACATGCTTGAAATTTGTGTGACTGACTGACAGAGAAGCTTAAAGAGGAAGAGATGTATAAGGCACAATCATGTTAGCCTTTGTCATTGGTATAATTATTTTCAGTAATATTTACAATTCATACTGTGAAAATAATAGTTAAAGAAACTACCATCCAAAATCATTGTAGTTCATAAAACTCCTTTTTATGAGGTAAAGCATTTGCCAGACTACATGTATCGCCAGTTATATGGTATTACACTTGCAAAGGGCTTTTATTATTAGGATCATTGATTTGCAAACTTTACAGGTAGTAAGTATTACATTCATATATCTTACTACATATGACTGCAGTGCGAGTCAAAATTAAGAGTCACAAAATGGGCAGTAAACTTTCTATAAAAGCAGTACTGCCTACTATAAGAGAATTCTAATCTGAAAAAGTATATGTACAGTGGATATAAAAAGTTTACACACCCCTGTTAAAGTGCCAGGATTTTGTGATATACAAAAACAAGACCACAGTAAATCATTTCAAAACTTTTTCCACCTTTAATATGACCTAGAACCTGTACAATTCAATTGAAAAACAAATCTGTTAGGGGAAAAAATATAAAAAATAAAAAACATACAGTAAGCTGGTTGCATAAGTGTGCATGTGTACATACATAGAAGAAAATGCTTTATGCATTATTTATGACTACACTTCCAATGCTCTTGTTTTCTTTGTTTAAAATCTAGAAAAAAAAACATCAGGATGTTCCCCTGAGACGCATCATTTTAAAATGTGTCTTTAACCTTGTGGGAATGAATTGGTCTGTCATCTTATCTTTCCAGCAGCAATTCATATTTTAGATAAATAACCTATGTAAATGATGCAGTTCTTCCACAAAAAATGTTCATTAATAATAAATTATACTAAATGTTTTTCTTCCAAAGTTCTATAATCAGTCTCCCTTTGTGTTCATCATGACTTTTTGTATGCAAGGTCAGAAACTGTGTAAATTAATCAGACATTTTTAACGTGGCATATATCTCAAATGATGCGCCATACAATTTAACTTTAAATAACTTCAATTAATTATATCAGAAGTGCCAAGAATTTGTAATATTTATTTTAAAGCTTAACAAAGATTAGCTAGAGAATGTCTGAACATCTTTAAAGTTTGATTTAATTAGGAACTGCGCAACACAGTATGCATTTTCTTCAACATGAGCTTATTTTAGAAAAAAATGCTTTCCATCTGTAAATATTTCTTTATGTAAGACATGCTTGTTTCTCCTGTGTGTGCATATCAGTTTCTCCAGACTTGTGTTGCAACCATTATACAGTGTTGCTTTATAAAAAACAAACGGGGGGGGGGGTTAAATCATTGCAGTGATTTTTGACAACAGTACATTTCATTTCATATGTATTTTATTTCACTGCCATCTGTACATAAAGGCAGTGAGTTGTAGGTCAACCACTGGACTAAAAAATTCTTAGGTGTTTATTCAACACATTGAACTGCAACCTTAGCTATATCTATATTTATAACTATAGATCTATATCTATAACTATATATATATATATATATATATATATATATATATATATATATATATATATATATATGTATATCTGTCTATAACTTTATATCTATAACTATATATCTGTATATCTATAACTATATGGTGTACATGCATATGATCGACCGGTGGTGGGTCGAGCCGGTATGGCTGAACGGAGTGCAGCAACATCTAAAAAATGCTATTGTAAGTGTTGCGAATCGCAAAATCCCATCCCCTTTTTGACCCATGTCAGCACTCGTTTTAGGGTATAGAGTGGTCGGAAATGTAGAATTTGGTGTTTTTACGACATTCTGACAATTCAGCATTATGGGATTCATGGAGAAAAGTCTGTAAAATGTATGGTCGAGCAACGCGAGCTCGACCATATGAATGTAAACCAACTATATATATCTATAACTATATATCTATATTTATATAACTATACATCTATATATCTATATAATTTATATATATATATATATATATATATATATATATATATATATACACATACACACATATATATATATATATATATATATATATATATGTATGTATGTATCTATAACTATATATCTGTATATCTATATATCTGTATATATACTGAGCAGAGTAGATGAGAGGTGTTGACTACATCTCTTAGCTGAGATATATAAGTATCCTGTTTTTTTTCGATTATTTATACTGATTATTGTTTCTAGCAATTTATATATAGCACTTTTATTGCCTGCTGCTTAGTTTTTAAGTGTATTTTATTGCTATTAACTAATCTGCATGGGTAACTGATTTGTTTGCAGTTAAAAGCATTCTGTATCTTTAGAAATCTTTATCTGTTTAAAAACTTTCATTTTGTGGCTTTCTGTAGTGCTTACTGTCTGTATGCTAATAGCTTTAGTATTCACCCTCCCTCCCAGCTGGTGTCTTGCTGATATACTTGGTGGCTTTGCAGTTGCCCGCCCCTACTGTAAATCTGATCTGGGACACTCCTCCCAGTCTAGTGTCATTAGCTCATTCTACCTAATACAGAGAGAACATTGGATAAGGCCTTCTGTTTCTCCTTTTTCCCTTTAAAAAAAAAATAAAAAAAAAAATTTTTGCCTGAATCCCCTTGTGTTCTGACTGTGCTTCTCAAACATTTTGGAAATATAGAGTATATTTTAGAGCATTTATTATAACTGTAATTGCCTTAATATTGCTACAACTCAAGTGCTCTAGGTTGCACTGCATCTGAAGTGTGTGTTTTATCTGCTTTTCTGTATATATAGACTTCTCTGTATATGTAGACTAGCTACTTATTCTGCTGTGTTACAGCCTCTTAAATCATTTTTCAGTTGTGCACTTGCCTTGCTTCATTTAAAAAGTTTTAAATTGCTAATTTTGTAGAGTTTTAATTGCATTTACTGTTTAGGACTACAAACTCAAGTGTGTTAGCCTTTTCTGTGTTTATTTACTGTATTATTGCATTGTTTAGCCTGTTTCAACAAAAAAAAGAAAAAATACTATCTTGTTTGCTCGTTTCTCACCTTTTCTAGCCAGTCCATATCCCAGGCTTTGCTTGTTTCAGGACTTTATTTTCTGTGCTCAGAGCTATCCAGACCTTGCTTTGGTAGAGGGAAGCCCTACTACCTACCAGTGGGACTGGTGAGCATTGTACTGCCTATCTAACACTAGAGGAGTGATTTCCAGCTCTGAAATTGTAATTTTATTAGCCTTTTGGGATGATTTCTATCCCTTTAAACTTTCTGGCTTAAAAACACGTGTGTTTGCACATTTTTCACATCATGCAGCACTGCGAGGCTACAGTTAAACTATTCCAGGTGCCAGAAAGTCTACTCTTCAAATTTTCCCTTAGAACTGGTTGGTTTCTCAGTAGTAGCACTAAAATCTGAACCCCTGTGACTAGCACTTGATCTAGAACCTGCTGGAAAGCACTAAGAAGCCTGAAACTGATACAAGCACTCGGCTCTCCTTGTCAATAAGGATAAATTAATCATAGGCACTAAACAGCATATAATTGCAAAGTACCTTGAAAAGGTAAGGGAAAACAGCTCTTAAACTTTACAAAAAAGCACCTAAACAGGCATGTCCAAGGGTCAGCTTCCGGTGATTTCTCCTGTCCACCTGGTGAATCTGGGCATACTGGTAACTGCCTCAAGTACACAGACGATCATCTCCTCCTACCACCCAACACTACAACCTGCGAGAGATGCACTTACATAGCCAAACTTGGAGCAATGCTCTCTCCGGCCAAGATTATGCAAGGCAGTCAAGAGGAGAAGATTAACACCTGCATTACACCTCAAGCAACTCATAGCCCTTCAAAACCCACACCATCAACACCCACACATAGCAACACTAAACCCACATATGCCGAGGCCCTTAACATTAACCTGCCCAAGCAACAAGGACCTCCGAAACCGAAATGCAAGCAAACACCAGTCACAACCAAAGTGACACATAACTCACAACACCAGTGTGCCACCCAACAACAGCTCCAAAGGCAAGACAATGTACCCAACGCTTTAGTCATAGGTGACTCTATAGTCAGACACACTAATGTCCCACTCACCAGGCTGAACAAGGAGAAATTTACAGTCAGCTGCCTGTCGGGTGCCAGGATCCGCCACATAACACATGCACTCAAGTCACTCCACAACAAGTACAAATATGACTCTGTCATTGTCCATGCTGAAGTGAATGACTTGAGATGTACCTCTCTGGACTACATGAAAAGAGACATGGAAGAGCTCTTGGATCATGTGACCCAGGCAGGTATGACCCTAGCCCTGAGTAGCATCCTGCCTTTGCCCAGAATGATACCACAGTATAAGGACAAAATGATTGACTTCAACAATTGGCTAAGCTTCTGGTGTCATTCAAAGGGGATCCAGTATTTGTCTGCCTGGGAGGACATGATCGACAAACCACGATGCTTTGCCAGAGATGGTCTGCACCTGTCACCCCTGGGATTCAGGTTACTGGCTGAAGCTCTTGCCACCCCTATAGTGCCTTTTTTAGGCAAGGTTCAAAGGATAAAACCACCACCATAACAGATACAAGCATGCAAAATCTGAAGGTAATGCTGCTCAATGCTAGAAGTCTAAACCTCAAAATGCACTCTCTCGAGGCACTCCTGAAAATGGAGAACATCGATATCTGTGCAGTAACTGAGACCTGGTTCAAGGCTCCAGAGAGCACACCTGCAATACCAGCCTACAATTCTTACCACACTTTTTGGCCACAAAACCAAGACCGAAACACTAAAGGTGGAGGATTGTCCATATTCACCAAGGATATTCACACCTCCAGGCTAGTTGCCCAACACAATGCATCTGAAATTCTCCAGGTGCAACTAACACTAGGTAAGACTGCAATCCAAATTGTAGCTTGCTACAGATCCCCCACCATGCCCCAAGATTTTCACTGCACCTTTCTAAACATACTGGAAAATATTAAGATACAGCCAAACACCCTAATACTGGGTGATTTCAACTACCCTGCCAATAATTGGGAAAACTACTCAGGTACCAACTCCTTTTCCCAACGGTTCTTGGAATTCATAAATTCCAACGCCCTGGATCAACTAATCCATTGTCCCACCAGGGGCTCCAGTATCCCAGACCTGGTCATTACCAACATGGGAGATAGATGCGCCACACCAGTGGTCACCCCCTCATTGGTCAGGTCTGACCATAAACAAATCACCCTTGACATCCACATCCCACCCCCAGTAAGGAAAACTCCTTAAAAAAACTTCTCCAAAGCCAACTTCAAGCTACTGATGTCAGAAGTGACAAACTTCATACTACCCATGCAGACGGGATCTAGAAGTTCAATTGCAGAATCCTGCACTACGGCACTGTATGAGCACATCCAGTCGTGCATGAATCGTGCCATCCCAAATAGAGCCAAGATGCTCTTCTCCAAAAAAGGAAGCCAATCTGGTGGTCCCCTGCTATAAACAAACTATACAACAAAAGGAAGAAACTGTTGCAAAAAAAGAGGAAAATCCCAGGATGCAAAAAACTCCCTCACCAGCCTCTGTAAGAAGCTGAGATCCCTCATAAAATCCTCAAAAGCTAGTTAGGAAAATAAAATTGCCAAAGATTCCAAAGACAACCACAAGGCATTCTATGGTTATGTCAAGAATCTAAATGGCAATGCTCAGATCTGCTCTGAGCTATAACAGAATGGCATTAAATATACTGATCCCAAGGATATTGCCAATATCCTGGCAGATCGATTTAGTGCCAACTTCACCCCCCTCTCACCCCCTAAAGGGCCCATCTCAATACCAAAAGACTGCCAAATTCTGATAATCATGGCCACACAGATAGAAACCGCACTCTCCAAAGCTAAGAATACAGCATCCATGGGACCAGATGACACCCCAGGCTGTGTACTACATGAACTACAAAATGAGCTGGCAACTCACCTAAGTGTCATGTTTAATCATAGTCTCAACTCAGGCTTCGTGCCCACTGAGTGGCACACAACTACAGTTATCCTGCTCCACAAGGGAGTATCTGCCTTGGATCCCGGGAACTACCATCCCATCAGTCTGACAAGCCTGATCTGCAAGGGCATGGAATGCATTATCATGGAACTTATAAACAAAGACATTGGCAACCTTCAAACACTGGACCCCACCCAGTTTGGGTTTGTGAAGGGCCGATCTTGTCTCCTGAATCAGGGTAAGGCAGTCCACACAGCCTATCTGGACCTCGCCAAGGCCTTCGACACCATCCCCCACTCTGGAATCATAGATAAACTTACTAAGCTGGGCATAAATCCCTACATTACTCAATGGGTTGCCAACTGGCTTACTGACAGAACCCAGACAAGAGACAAGTGGAGTACCTCAGGGTTTAGTCCTGGGACCACTCTTGCTTGGCATGTACTTCTCTGAAGTACAAGCCAACACTAAGGGACTCTGTCTGACAAAGTTTGCAGATGACTGCAAACTGGGAGCCGTTATTGAATCCCCAAATGATGTGGATATTCTACAAAAGGGCCTTACAGAAACAGATGCCTGGTGCCAGAGCCATGGAAATCCTTCTATGTGGCACACCTCATCACTAAGGGCTTTTCATCCAGAAAAAAGGAGGTCATTGTCCCACTGTACTCAACCCTGTTTAGACCCATTATAGAGTATAATGCCCCATTTGGTATGTACCTCACAAGACATCTGCAACAGCTGGAAAGGCCACAGAAATACCTCACTGAAAGAATCATAGGCCTAAAGCAGATGCCATATGCCGACCATCTAAAAAACCTCCAGCTATAGTCTACGGCATATCGTCTACTCAGAGGCAATCTCTGCTAAACATACAAGGTCATGTCAAACCCTGAGCTGTTGGACATGCTCCACTTAAAGAAATCCCAATCCCTCAGAGCCAAACGCTCCAGGGATCTAAACCTTGTCATCACAATGAACAAAACATGCTGGAGGGATAGGTTCCTGACCCAGAGACTCACCATACTCTGGAATAGACTGCCCATACATGTCAAGCAGAGCGCCTCATTGGCCCTCTTCAAAAGGAACATTGATGATTGGATGGGAGATAGGAAATTCACCCCAGGGATCATGTCAGTTGTCCTGCTAGACAGGGGCCCAGAGAAGTAAATATTGTGGGAAGAAATATCCAGGGAATTGTTATGGCTAGGCTTGCATAGGCCCTAGGGCTGATAGCCTAGTACCAACCTATGAACCTAGATATACATATATATATATATATATATATATATATATATATATATATATATACATACACACATATATATATATATATATATGTATAAACGTATGTATATCTATAACTATATATCTATATATATATATATATATATATGTATGTATATTTATAACTATATATCTATACAGCTACATCTATTTCTATAACTAATTATACATCTATAACTGTATATCTATACATTTATATCTATAACTATATATCTTTATATCTATGGCTATATATATATATATATATATATATATATATATATATATGTTTATCTATAAATATATATATATATATATATATATATATATATATATATATATATATATATAAAACTATCTATAACTATATATATGTAACTATATAGCTGTATATCTATAACTGGGTCTACTTTGTTTTATTGACTCTCATTTCACTGAATTTCATTTCACCCCGACCACTTTGCTGAAAACTCAAATTTCTGAAAACTTATTTCACTCAACTGCGGTTACTATATATGTCATTGTGTAGAGTACTGTAAGGCAAGTAACAGGTATATGCTCTTTTCTCCATTGTAGTATGATCCTGCAGTTAGTATATATAGTTGTGGGGGTGGGGAGTGTTGCCCCTCACCTAGTTTGAGTACATATTGTCTTCTGAAGAAAGTTAGTCATTGATGTTGCAACTATGCATGTTTAGTGTTTAAAATGTATTGTTCTGAAGTTTTTGGTAAAATGCATTGCCAAACAAACAATGTGGGGCTGTGCCCCCACACCCCCCTAACTATATATTCTAACTCCAAGATCACACTACAGTGGGGAAAAGGGTGTATACCTTTTGCTTGACATACAGTACTCTTCACAGTGCCATATATACTAAGTTGAGTTCATTGAAATGAGTTTTGAATAATCTGAGTTTTCAGCTATGTGGTTGGGGTGAAATGAAATTCAGTGAAATGAGATTCAATGAAACTAACTATATATTTATAGATCTATAACTATATATCTACATATATATATCTATATCTATAACTATATATCTATAACTATATATCTCTATATGTATATCTATAACTATTTATCTATATTTCTATCTATATATGTATATCTATAACTATATAACTAACTACATCCTATCATAATATAGCCCGTTTTGCCACAGCATCCCAGTACAGAACTCACCACTGTAATAACTTAAAACAATTACAATGGTTAGAACTACCTAACAAGCTTATCTATCAACAACTCTTAATTACACATAACATTCTTTATCAACCAACAAAAACACCAGCTCTCAGTAACCTCCTTACTCCCTACAAAAACTTGAAACAGTTATGATCTGTCAAAAGATACAAGTCACCACAACTAGAATTACAAATTCAGCAGGTAACTGTCTATTTTCAAACTCCATAGGGAAAATATGGAATAACCTCCCCCCACACATTACCTCACTAGACTCCTTTCAACTTTTCAAAAAACAACTTCTATTACATCTTAACAACTTCTGGCTCTGCTCCTGTACCAATCCAGACTAAATGACTTCTTCGCTCTTCAGCCATACCTCCCTACGTAAAAATCACTATCTTTCCCTGCTATTTCAAATGACTAAATTACTGTACTGTTCTAAAAAAAAAAAAAAAAAAAAAAAAAAATATGTATAGCTTAGGCTATTTGTTTTTTACCTGTTTTTTTTCGCTGTATTTTCTACTACACTAAAATGTATGCATTGTTGCTTAAATGTTTAACCTTGTTTTAATTGTGGAGCTTTTCTCCCCGGGCCTCCACTGAAAATGGAAATTATCCAGCTGGACTAGCCCGGTCAACAAATGTAAAATAAATAAAATAAATAAATAAAATAAAATATGTCTAATCTATATCTATTTAACTATATATCTTTATCTATTACTATATAGCTATATATATATGTGTATATCTATAACTATATATCTATATAACTATATATATATATATATATATATATATATATATATATATATGTATGTATTTATAACTATATATCTATATACTTATATCTTTAACTATATATCTATGTATCTCTATCTATAACTATACATCTATATAGATATAACTATATATCTATATCTGTAGATATTCAATTATCAAAATGCAAAGGGACTAAAACTGAAGTAAACCATGCCAGCATTACAAAATTGAAGATACTTAAAAACTCAACACATCTAAAATAAAACCAATTGGGATGTTGGCATAATGGTTTAAGTGTTTACCTTACACACAAAAGGTGTAGGATTTGAAACACACATGGGGCAATTTGCTAGACTTAAAATGGCCCACAAGGCAGTTAGCCTAGTACTAATCTAGGAACCTATGAAATGTACATATTCCTTTGCAACTGGAACATGAAAAGCACAACACATATTCAGATTTGTCAGAATGGTGTAGTACCTGCTAACCATAACCCTAACCATGCACTTTAACTTTCAAAAACCCTTACTGAAAAACTGTCACTGATCTAGGCAGCTGTAAACACAAACACACACATCCAGCACATGCACACACACACTACACAATAACAAGTCACAACATGCCAAAAAAAGACCAAAAATGCAGGAGAATAGCAAATATTGATCCATCGCTCTCCTCCTTTAAACTTGTTTTTTGTATGGGGCAAGCTCCCCTGCACCCCTTAATGTGGGGAGGAAGCACCCAACCGCCACACTGATATATATATATATATATATATATATATATATATATATATATATATATATATATATATATATATGGGTCTACTTCTAAAGACGAACCGACGATTCCCCGACACAGAAATCACCGACGCCAGAAAACCGACAACACACAAACCCGACAACGCGAAACACCGAACACCATAACACCGACACACGGAACGTAAACAACACACTACACTACATAGCATACACACTAGCCCTGACCCAGACCCTAACCCTAAGGTCCGACACTATCGCACACTTCACCTACCTGCACCCTAACCCTAACTCACTTACCCACCCCTAGCCCAAGCTCCGACACTAACGCACACTTCACCTACCTGCACCCTAACCCTAACTCACTTACCCACCCCTAGCCCAAGCTCCGACACTAACGCACACTTCACCTACCTGCACTCTAACCCTAACTCACTTACCTGACCACTCCTACCTCCGTCACTGTCGCACACTTACCGGGTCGCGATCACACATTACCCTTGTCGGTCTTTCCGCTGTCGGTGAATCACCCTGTCGGTATACGTACCTGTCGGTTATCTGGCGTCGGTGATTTCTGTGTCGGGGGATCGGCGGTTCGGTCTTTAGAAGGGGACCCATATATATATATATATATATATATATATATATATATGTATATCAACTCAGAGATCTCTATACCTAAAACAAGGAAATATTTTGAGGAATGGCAGTCTTAGCTTAGTATACGTAAATCCAGATTTTCAACCATTTGGCCTCCACTCTGCAGGACTCTGCATTCTGAGTCCTGATATTTCAAAGAGTTACCCAAGAATGCCATCTCAAAGCCTGAAGCTCAGGAGTTGATTCTTGACAGCAGCATTAAAAACGCATAAGGTGTTACAGTCAGTGAGACCCAGTCATTATTCTTTATTTTGCATACAGCCAGTGGCAGCTGGTGACTTCAAATCAAAGGGGGGGCTGCAGGAGACAGCTGAATGGGTGGGGTCAATGGGAAGGGGTGTGGTCAACTAGAAAGGGGAGGAGCTATGCTCAAAATAAAAAAAACTAACTAATTAAATACACTGCCCTGGGTGCCAAACCGTCATTATGAGAGTCCAGTCAAGACAAAAGGAAGTGTAGAAGAAAAAATATTTCCGTGCATTGGCTGCATGACAGCTTACTTAATATCTAAATGGAAACAAAAAGGTTGTGAGGCATGAACAAATAAATTACTTTTTAAATACATTACTGGAATGCCAGTCAAAATCAAGTATAAAAAAAACAAGCAGCACTCAACTCAAACCACTTATCCTTGCACTTCAGTTCTAATTATAATTTACATTTAGCTTTATTAAAGTACCAAGTAACATGCTGAAAGTAGCAATTTCTGTGATGCACCCACTTGTAAAAATGTATCTTATCCAAAAGACCCGCTGCCTGACAACAACTATCTACTTGTTTCATGGGGAAAATGTGACCAAAGTAAAAAATGAAAAGCAAACAAGAAACAAGCTCAAGATACATTGCTTAAAGGATTACTGCACAGGTTATGGACCACACATGATAGATTGGCATTCTGTTTAGTTTACAGATAAAGCCTGCAAGTCTCCAATAAATGTAATAAGCTTCTTAAAATAATTTAATCCTATCCTTTATTACAAATACTGTCATATGCATTTCACTACTCAAGGATTATACGTTGTCTAGTTATGTAAGTATTCTCGGCAAGGCAACAACAAAAAGGCTTTCAATCTTAGCAATTCTTTAACGGTATGCTTATTAAAGCTTACTTGCATCTTACAATCTCAGACAAGCTTACCTGATGGTCATTAAAGCATTGCTACTTAAACACAGAGCAACAGGCACTTTTTGAATAATTCTTCTGTTTTTTTCCCCAGTTAGGGGTCACCGCAGTGGATCACCCATCCACTCACGATTGGTAGTGGAGTGTTAGAGTGTCGAGTTGCCAGCCTGGCACCCAACCTTTCACAGAAGGCACACACACACATGCACTTACACCTAGGGCCAATTTAGAGTATCCAATCCACCTACAGCATGTCTTTGGGAAGAAACTGGAGCACCCAGATGACATGCAGACTCCGCACAGAAGGCACCCCAGCTGAGGATCGAACTGGAGAACTTCTTGCTGTGAGATGGCAATGCTAACCACTGCACCACTGCAGCCACCCAAGGCACGTTCTGAATAATAATAAGCATAAATCAACAGTATAAAAATATGACAGAGATGACTAAACACTGTAGTACTTGTGTCTACCTTGGATGGGTGAATACTTTGTGCATTTACACTGCATAACTGCTCCTTGCCTTGCTTGGACACATCCAGAGTCACTACATGGGGGAGTGGGGTGCAACAAGTATGTCACAATTTGAAATGTCTCTGGCTGACTGTGATGGCCCTGACACATTTGTCATACCTCTCAACCACAGAGCAAGAAATCTGGACAAAGCCATACATAGAAGTTTGGGACAAAGGCCCAAAAATAAGGACAATTTTTAAATATTGCTCTTATAAACTTATAAAGATAATAAAGTAGTAGGTCTTGCATTAGTATGAATTTTCTGAAGGGCATGACATCTGAAACTCAAATGTCTGTCATTATTTTCTAACTTCAGTCTTTAATGATTTGCCACTAATTTGCCAAAAAAAACACAATTTTATGAAACATGGACCAAAAATGTGATGCAAAAATATAAAATAGCCACACAATACAGCTGGGAATCTGTCAAAGAAGATACACTTTTTTAATAGTAGTACTGCTAACTTGAGCAGCTGACAAAATAAAAGAATCTACATGCCTTTCTGAAATAAAAGTAATCTATAACTCTGATTATTACAGTTATTTATTAATTGTAAACCCTCCACGTTTTCTACCAAAATTGCCATTTTGCGGAGGGCTTATTAGGGGAAGAACAACATTCTGAGCCAAAATCGGGGACAGTTGAGAAGTTTGGATATGCCTAATTCTGTAAAGGAATTTATTTGCACGTACCTTTCAATCTGTTAATGCAGAAAATCTGGACAAGGCCAAATATATTGGGGGAACATATAAACAGTACTAAAAATTGCTGTTGTATAAAATGAGACAGTTGATAGAATAACAGGTCTTGCTTTAGCATGCATTTTCTGAATGATATGAAGTCTGAAACTCAGTGTCTGTGATTTACTGACTTAATTACTAAATTATTTTTCAGAAAACCACAATTTTTATGAGGAACAAATCAAAAATAAGAAGCAAAAATCTATTCATTCTGTGGGAATCTGGACAGTTGAGAGGTATAGATCAGCTGGGGCTGTCTTTGAGTTTGCTGCCCTTCCCCCTCACAAAATCATGGTCGAATGGAGCCTCCCTCCTGCAGCCATTCCAATGAACCATTACTTGGCTATTTCACCTCATTTACTATAAACACTAATGTGCATACTGCTTTACTTCTACGATGATTTGGACTTCATTTGAAAGTTTTATTTTGCATTTTACAGCACAAGCACTAAGACATCTGCTAAACAAAGCAATGCAGTCTCACAATGAAAACAGACTTAGCATTAAAACTTCTGTGCCCTTGAAACTCATATTCATTGAAACAGCATTGAAACCCACATTCAAAGAAAATACATTTGGCTAGTGACAGATAAAGATTAACTTTGGGCTATTTTCAAATGATAGGTCCCTTGCACACAAAACATATATGTGTTCTGTGATACACCTTCCCGATTGTATTCAATTATATTCCTTGTACAATTACAGTTGTTAGAGGGTATTTTAAATTTATTGTTTTGAACATTTTCCAGTAAACAATGAAACAAAATGCATGCACCAATAATGACAATACTGTCCAACTGAGAACATTTCCATCATAAAAGTCACTCAAACTTCTACAAATCACCATTATCAGTAAATATGCAAAATCTCTGCAGAAGTAAGTCATCTAAATAATTCCACATTAAGGGGATCTGTAACTAATGAAGAAGTTGCTGCTAGCAAACAACTTTACATTTCATTGTTTCATCTACAAATAAAGTGCCTGTTGCCCTTGAGGAATAAATTGCCAATATTGCATAAAAAAATTATAAGCTAGTAATATTGCAATAGAATAAAATATTGCAATAGGGAATGGATGGCAAACTGATAACAGGTTGATAGTTTCTAGGTATCTCTGCCAAAGAGGACATTCTCAGGACTGCATCATCCACCCCCTTTAAAAGTACAATACAGTACAGTATTAAAGTGCATCTACATACTGTGGGAGTAGAACCTAACAGCTTTCTGCATCAAAAACAAGTATACTACCTGTTGTGCTATTAACAATGGAAGCAGATGCAGCATAAGCAGCACTAAACTTCTCTTCCCCTGAATCTCAAAGCTCCTTGTAAAATCCACTTGACACTCAACTGTATCTCTCAACTTTGCAGCACATGAGCACAAGAAATCTGGAAAAAGACAAAATTTATTGGGGGGGGGGACAAAAGCCCAAAAACCAGGGACACATTTTAAACATTGCTTGTAGAGTCTTGGAAAGTTGCTAGAATAAAATGCTGTGCTACTGCTATACATTTCACTACTAAGTCTTAAACCCAGCCCCCCTGGGCCCTATAGTCAGGGGAACATACCACTATGCCAGATCAGCTGCTTCTTAAAAGACAGGAAGACTGAAACTTAAATGGCTATCATTTAGTGAATTCAGTTCTCACCATAGTTCTCAACCTCTTAGCACAAAACAACCGGACAAAGCCAATAATGGGGGAATACAGCCCCCAAACATTTTCAGTGAATTCA
The DNA here is from genome assembly GCF_019279795.1 of Protopterus annectens. Classification (NCBI taxonomy): domain Eukaryota; kingdom Metazoa; phylum Chordata; order Ceratodontiformes; family Protopteridae; genus Protopterus; species Protopterus annectens. Next base: position 607,883,556 of record NC_056749.1, on the reverse strand, counting down.
GTTCTCAGCATAGTCCTGGTCCCTCTGTTAGTTTTAAGTGAATATCACAGTTGCCTGTCCCATCTCAGAAGTTTAACTGAGGACACACGTTTTCTGGCCCCTCTATTAATTTTAAGTGAGTATCAAGTTGTTTGACCGCTCTTGTAGATTTAAGTGTGTACCTCAGTTGGTGACTCTCATAGCCTGTAGCGAGATACCTTTCATTGTTTTATTATGCTTTATAAGTTTATATCAGATTGCTTCATTAAATATCCAAGGGAAATATGAAAATAATTAATCCCAGGGTAGTACAATGACACTGTTGATTTGTTTTTCTCGGCCATTGCAGTTATATTCAGTAACAGAATGCACAGTGTTTTAGGGACCTTCCGTCTTCTTTATCACCACCAAATCAGTACTTGAGTTGGTTAGTAGCATTCTCTTAATTTTTAATGTTGGCTGAATATCAAAAACTATGCACAGTCTGTTAAACTGCATTTGTATGTTTCCATTAGCAGGTAACATACACCAGTTTAGAGGTCCACCCAATGACAAACAGAGACAGACTTCAATAGTAAAGATGTTTTATCCCGCCCCACCCCCAACATACACGTTGTTTGTTCAAAACATTTGTACAGTGGACTACTGTAGGTATAGCCTAGGCTATGTGACATCTCACTTAAAATAAAAAGTGCTTGAATTCTGCTTCAAACAGCAAAAAAAAAAAAAAAAAAAAAAAGGCATTTAAGCAAAAGAAAGAAGACATGCTTTTTGCTGAGAACAAAGCTCCCATATATCCCATGGGGTGGAATATTCCTCTGCCACTCCTCTGCTTAATATAACCAGTGCCATGTTTAGTGCACCTTGGAGAACATTGAGAATTCCCTTTAAAGTGGTCTTTCAGTGTATAGTTTATATGTGTACAAAGTGCCTACTATTGTAGGTATACACTCATCCAGACTGTATTTTCCAGTAAAAGTGCTTGAATAACTTTCCTCACAGACTTCATATGTCCTCTGTTTCTTTCAATAATGCAGTATATTTAGTAAAACTCCACATTATCAACACATTTCATAAAAGCACTTCTCAAGCTTTACTGCTTTGCTTGCTTCCCCCACACACAGACACACAGTCTCTCCTTCCATCTCTGTATCTCTTGCTCAATGCTCTGTCACATGCACAGTAATCCCCCTCCTATTTTGCCTTATATAGATGAGAATTTTTTGTCTCATGGGCAAGAGTGCATATTTATATGATAAATTGCTTGATTGACTGTATAAAGCTAAAGTACTGGTAGAAACTGCTTGTAGTCAGGTTTGTTCAATAAGGTGACTCGTGCAGTCTGATGCCACGAGCCACCAGTGCATGCAGCTATATCTGATCGGTGTACTACAGATGCAGAAAAAAAATGTAGGAGCATGAAATGCTTTACTCTGTTTCATAGCCTTTGAAAGCTACTAAAACACTTAGGGCTGTCAGGCAGTTAGAAGGCAAAACTAGTGTCCCTCAGAAGAACGGAGAGGTTTAAAAGCATTTAGATGTTTTTCTCCGCCTCAGTTTTTGTTTGTAAGTGTTTGTAAATGTGGCTGAGTGAAGTACTAACAGATTTTACCAGTTGTTTTACCTTCTGCCACTGTTCTTTGCCAGCCAACACTGTCCCATTTTCATCAGTAGCAGAACACTTGAGTTGAACAGCACTTAGGGATGCTTAAACAAGCTTTGCTAATTCTTGGAAGCAGAGTTTAATTGCAGTACTCCATATACCGCATATATAGCTATCTAATATATCTGTAATTGTGTATTATGTTGTTGTATATTGACTGATGTAAACTGACATCATCTAAACACGACTTAGGAAAAAGTGATTTAATCCACACTTAATCTAAACTTACTTACCCAGCAATATATAAATCGAAAAACTTATTTCAAATTTAATTAATCAACAGTTATGGGGGGGTACACCCCCCAAATTACATAAAAGTCTATATAAGGGACAAATATGATCACAAAATGACAAAGGGAGGAATTAATAAACATTCACCTCTTTGAGATAAGCAAATTTGCATGATGTCCACATGTAGGGTGTGAGCAGTTCAGAGGACACACCTACATAATGTGGTCAGATGAAAAGACATGGCAAGGTGTGTTATATGCTAATGATCTTATAATGAATTGGCAGGTATACTAATGAGGCAAAAGCATGGAAGACTGATTCAGAAGCATTTAAATTTCATGAATAAATTCTATACCTGCCTTTGATTTGTACAGAGACAGATGCTTTTGTTCAGACAGTGTAATCAGATACAATGTCAGGGGTTGCTGCAGCTACTGTAAGGTTGTATGTGTAAGAGGTTGTTATATCGGGTCTATATTATAAGTTTGAAGTATGAAAACTTCGAATCTCATATGATTGACTCCATATGAGCGAAGTTTTCAAACATCGAACTTAAAATATAAACAAACTAAAAGCAAAAAAACCTACCTGAAAGCCCCCCTGCCCCCGCTACTTAAATATACCAACTCCGAGATCACACTATATTGAAGTGAAGGGAAATATTCCCTATGGCGATCTCTGCTGAAGCGTTCAATTTTGAAAACTTCACTCATATGATGTTGATCATATGAGATTCGAAGTTTTCATACTTCGAACTTATGATATAAACCCGTTATATCAGCTGCTGCAGTTGACAGTGGGCAACATTACCCACTGAGGCATTAGGTTTTCATCTATGCTTAAGACTAGATGATCTCTTAGCATGTGATCTACATTGAAAGGATCAGCATGTGTGTACCCTTGGCCGACAGGTCCGGGTAATCCACTGAACCCCATTCATGATGGGGACCAGAGATTGCAATTATTCCCCATGAATGAGAAATTCTCATTAAGTGCGGCTCATAAGCTCACATTGATTAAGTCCATGCCCTTTGCACACACCACCTGTCGCTACTACTGATTGGATGATTTAGTGAGATCCTCAGATCAGCCCCACTAGAGTCGGTCACAGCCTCAGTGGTACACTGAGAAGATGATCGAACTTCACTATCTAGAGGAAGTAAAAGTCATAACGCTGAGAGTCCTGGGATGGCACCATCCCAGGTACCATTTCTCTCTCTGCTAACCTGACCCTCTCTTTGATTCTTTCTCGCTCCTCTCTCTTCGGATACCCTGACAGAGGCTGACAGTACAGAGCCCGTGACTCTTGGGGGGAGGGAGAGGGTGGGAGGGAGTGAGAGGAGGGGCACTGACTGTCCCCCCTTGCCTCCTGGTGGCAGGAGAGAGGGGGTCCCATCCGCATAGTGGGAGGCATGGGCAGTCTTCTGCCTCCCCTAGGGGATGGCCATGGAGGGGGCGCCAGCCCAACGTTGTGGTCTGCTGCACACCCCGGAGTTGACTGCCCCCCCTGGGGGTCACACACACCAGTGTCCTCTCCCCCCTCGATGGTGGTAGTGGGTACCTGTGGAGGATGCCCCGCTCCCAGTGGGGTGTCAATTCGAAGACCTGGAGGGTTGGCATTGCTTGCTGGCTGCCGCAGGACTCCCTGCAATCCCATGGTGCAGGGACAGTAACACCAGTCCTGGTGCATGTGATGACAACTATAAACCTTGCATGCTCATCATAGGTGCAACGCCGCGTGGGCAGTGGTGCCCCCCCAATGACAGAGAAGAGAATGGCATGATTTTGAGCAGTGGATCACTCAGCTCATGCGTTGATGAAAAACTTAGCTAGCTGCGAGAACTAATGTGAATTGCAGGACACATAGATCATTGACACTTTGAACTCAATTTGCGGTCCTGGGTTACTCCCAGGGCTATGCCTGTCTGAGGGGCTTCATGCCTTCCATCACCCCTGGGGTGTCCCGCCCCCATTGAGGGCACGGTTGGGTAGTCGAAGCTGCGGTGGTCCCCGCTGTCTCCCCAGGGTGAGACACAGACAGAGGAAAGGAGTCCCTATTGCCCTGAGCTGCGAAACCTGCCCATGCATGCTGCAGATGGGAGGGCGGAGGCACATGTATGGCCAATCTCCCCTGGAGGCTCTCTGTGGTACTGCCACTCAGTTGCCCTCCTGGGGCAAGTCCTGATGCCCACCTGCTTGGTTCCCACGCACGGGGGTCACATTGGCCCTCAGGAGTTTGGCATCAGGGGGGGGGGCGAGAGCCGGGGGAGGGACAGCATGTCCATCTGGCCCAGCGGCCACCACCCACCCCTTCCACCTGTCATCAGTCCTACAATAATAGAAATTGCCAATATGTATTCAAGTCTGTTTCTTTCCCTTGATTAGTGATATACAAGCTTTTATGTCCATTGATAATGCAGCAGTTATATCTCAAAATACACTTCTTGGTCTTTCATGCCTTGTCACTTTCACAAGATAAGTCAGCAGGTCAGGAGAGCCAAGATGTTTAGAAAAGATATTCGTTGTTCTTTTACATTAAAAAGACAAAGTCATACATTTCTAAGCTATAAGAACAAGCACATTGCAAATGAGCAAGAGAGAAGAGAAATTAAAAAATGCATTACATTTTAGCTTGATTTCCTTTAGCCTGTATTACTCTGGCATTTCAACCCCCCCCCCCCTTTAAGAACCATAAGCAAGTCTTCTGGAATTCTCTCTTCAGAATCTAAGCCTGAGGCAGGGGTGCAGTGTTTTGGCACATTACTCCATAATAACTAGACCTTTTGCTTTCCTTTTTCCATCCTGTACTGAAGAGCCTTTTTGTAGTAATACAAGGCTAGACTCCATCTAAGCTTTCTGTTCTGTCATTTGGGTCCATGTAGCCATTTCAAAGGGTTGTGGTCTTTAATCATAGCAAACGTTGTCTTACAGGTAGGGTTTTAACTTTTCCATAGCCTATATGGTCTTTCTGTGTGGCTGCACAATATTTCTTCGTAGTCTGAAGTCTGCAGTTCAGTTGCACAATAGGTTCCATTCTCCCTCTCAGGAAACATAACCTTCCACCCTGTAGTTAGAAACATCTTCATATATCATGAATTCTTGACTATAATCAGAAATGGCAGGAACAGGGAGTACATTAACTGTCCTCTTGTACTTTTAGAATACCTGCTCACAGGCTGGTGTCCAGGCTACCTTATGTGGTCTGTTTTTCCTGGTAAGGTATGCAAGTGTGTGGCACTCCTACCATCCTGAGGAATACAGTTACTATACTATCTTGATGTTACTAAAATGCCCCTTTTTGTAGGAGGGCAAACCATGTGCAAATAGCCTCAATCTTGGCAGGTTCTGGCCTAATCTTCACACTGCCCTCTCTGTGACTCATATAAGGTACCTCTGCTTTATTAATCTAACACTTTTTATAGCCTTGACAGTCAGCTATACCGTTTTTAATCTGCTCAGCACTTCCCCTGACATGTTGCACATGTTCTGCCCAGGACCAGCTATAGATGGTGATGTCATTCAGGTAAACAGAGGTATAATATCTTGCTCAGATACAATCAGCCAGTCCCTGAAAAGGTGCTGTGGCATTTTTGCCAAAAAACAGTTTCTCCTTAAATTGTACAACTCAAAAGGGGTCACAAGCATTGACCTCTCTCAGGCTGCCGCTGTTAAGCATACTTGCTATTAATGCTTGGTCAAGTCATTTGTAGTTAGATACTTAACCCACCCAGCTGCTCTAAGGCTTCATCTGTCTGGGGTATGGTGAAGACACTGTATGACTGCTCATGTTCCTCTTAGGCTACACAAAACCAGGTGCTGAAATATTTCTTTGGCACCATCACCATTGTTAAGGTCTGTTGGTCTCCTGGATTATTCCAGTTCCCAACATGTCATCCTGTTCCTCTTTCAGAGTTTGCCTATGTCTTTCAGGCAACCCGTAAGAGGCATGCTTGATGGATCACTAAGATTTTGTGTCCCTGTGGTGCCCCACCAGGTGGGTACACCATGGCATACCAGAAAACATATCTCAAATTTCTGGATTACTGCTCTGATTTTCTGAACCCAGCTAGGGGATATGTGAGGGGAGAGGGCCATCCAGTCCACAGAGATATCAGACTAAATATCACAGAGTAGGTCTATAGTCAAATACTTCCTGATCCTCTCGCAACTTACTGAAGATATTAAGTAACAGAGCCTCCCTGTCATTATAGGGTTAATCATGTTAACATGTTAGAGCTTGTGCTTCTGTCTCCTGCTAGATAATTCTACTATGTAGTTCACATTATTGCCCCCTTTTTTAACAGTAGTGAAATGTCCTTTCCTGGCTCTCTGCATCTTGTTTTGTCTCATGAGAATAAGTGTCATCACACACCTGCCCTGCAGAATATTCTCTTGCACTGGCTATCCTGTCATACCATTCTTTTTTTTTTTTTTTTACCTGGGACAGGTGCCCTTGTGCAATCCCCTTGAGCTCCCAAAGTCCAATCCTGAGGTTTAGGACATAATGCTTGACATAATCATTGAGGGGAATCACACTCAGCCTCCTCTTATCATAGATTATATCTAAGGGGTTCATTTTATTACAGATTATATCCAAGGGGTTCCTTTACCCTGAGAAGGTCTCACAAACCAGTTGCTACTTTCTGTGCTTCAATGGAAGACAGAGGCACTACTAGTGGGTACTTAGTGGCATAGTCAACCACTACCAGGATATACTTTTTACCTGTGGAACTTGGGGATCTGTCTGGTTCCAGATGTTTATAGTTGGCCTCTGAAATGATTCTTCAATAACAGGCATCAAACCAGCCTTGAATTTGTATCCTGCTTTGCTAACCTTCTTTTCCTGCTCATACATACTGTAGTACTCTGATACAGCCATTAGTATCAGATACCAATAAAATTCTTTCAGTTTCCCTGGCTCAAGTCCAGTTTGCTGCTACTGACTGTTTCCCCTTCTGAGAAAGCCAAGTTTCTAGCCTCATATTGGCCTGTGGATTTCATCTAGGTCTCCCTGTTCTTCCCTCCCCCATGGGATTCAGTTATGCTTGGCTATATTTAACAGCATGCACACAAGATACTGCATTTTTATGTCATTCCCTATTAGGACGTCAGCTGGAATGTTGCCAAACACTGCTACCTGCTACCTTTCCCAGTCTAGAGAGACTCAGGCCAGTGATATCTGAAAATGTTTCCCACCTAAGGCCTTAACTGGAATGGATTACTCAGGCAAGTAGTGCTCTTGTTACACCACTGCAGGTTTCACTTAGGTTATGTCTGAGGTTGTGTCCCTTTTAGGAATGGCCTCCTTTTCCTCTATCAGGCTAAGATGCAGATTTTTGTAATAGTTAGGTAGAACTGTTGCTTTCAGATAACTCAGTGCTAGTCTTGTTTTATGGTCCCTGAGACATTGGGATGACTTACGCCCCATGAGTTCCACTTTACCCATATGCAGCACATTATATTGCCTCATATGCAGTGGCAACCTATTAGCTAAGCAAATGTCCCCCTTTCTACCCTATCTCCTCAGCACTGTTACACTCTGAGTCTACCAACCAAATACTCATGTCCTCATGCATAGTACTAAGGGCTTCTTGTTCTCTGACCAAAAAGATCTGCAAGCATTTCTGATTTGGTGATCGTACATCCACTTGCCCATATATGTGAAAATTAGTGCTAATTTCAGCAGTATATCCAGTCTTACTTTCATCTATATTTTTCAGGTATTTTCTAAACTTCAATACCATTTTGGAGTTAGTTTAATACCAGCAAACAATTATTCTTTAATGTTGGCATGATTTAAACCATCAACATTACAGAGTTTAGAAATTGCATGCATTGCTCTGTCTGTGAGCAGAGGAGTTAAAAACCTCACTTGCTACCCTTGGACAACTTGATGTTTATTGCACATTCTTTCAAGAGTATTTATAAAGCTATCCAAGTTATCCTTCTCTTTGTATTTAGGAAAAGGTTTTGCACTGACCTGGGCTACTTTGGTGTGATTTCTTCATATTCATGACTTGTGTGCCTCTGGTGCAATATGATCATCTCCTTTTAGGCTGTCATTGATTTTTTCCTCTTCTTTGTCTGTGCCTGCTATATCTGCACCTTTAGGAATTGCATTCACTTAACTGCTTTGACTTCCATAGTTTTCATTTCAAGTGCCAGTCTCTGTAATTCCAGTTTAGCTTGGAAATCCTCTTGTGATGGAATGGACTGTCCTTTGTCTCCTACATATTCTGTCCATGCTGCATTATACATACAGCAGCCACCATCAGATCTTTTGACTTATTAGTATGCTGGACTCCTATTGCTTTCCATTATTTTGTTAGCTGCACCACTGATATTTTAATGTCTTTGCCAGAAAACATTATTTGTTGCCTGTTCTTACATTAAGCTGACTAAAAAGTTAAATAACTGCCCTGTACAACCAAACCATTGTATATTTTACCTTGTGGCTGTGTGTTTTAAAACACACATACCTTTGGTAACAAAGCTATTTAGGCTGTATAACTTAAATTCTAGTATACTTATCAGTGGCCACCACTGTGACAGGAGATGGGACCACTGTCACCAGTGTGCCACCAAGATGGCAGGATGCCACAAGCTGTGGCATCAATATGACTTGCATTGATGGGCTTTGAACCCCTACACCAGTAACGAAAGGTGAAGTGATGGCAGAAGAGTGCACAAAAATCCATTCTGTAATTAATTCACAACATAAAACCTGGTCCCAAGACTGTAAAAGACATATGCACCTGCTATCCTAGCTTGGGTTTCCAGCATACATGTTCAGACCTAACTGCACACAAGATACTTGCAGAGCTGTGTCTTTGGCCTAGCACCCTATACCCCCTCCTCACAGCTTTTTCTCTGAACCATTGTCTTCCAGTGCCCCATTTCCATGGTAATTGCCTTTCACACAAATTAATATTCACACACACACACACACACACACACACACACACACACACACATACACACACACACACACACACACACACACACACAGTTCCCTTTCCAGAAAAGGCCAGCAGAATTCTCCAATTCATTACATCATTCTTCCATGTGCATTGTTGTTGGTTTCATTGTCCAAGTATAGACACAGCAGTTGACAAATGTTCCCTGGTAGTAGACTTAACCACTATACTGGGAGTTGTATGCCATATAGCTTATTATCCAGAAGTGAAAATAATGCTTATATCTTATTAATCAACAGTATAAATAATGCTTTCCTTCCCTTCAGATAAAAAAACAGTGCATAAATATATAATGTATGCCAGTCTCAAGAGCATAAATGTGAATAATGAACATTATTTAAATAACAAAGAAAATAGTGAAAATGCAGATTAAAAAGATGTACAGTAGCAAACATAGTCTGGATATTTGGCTATCAATAAATTGTTCTGTCAGTCTTTTTCGCAGTTGGTGGGCAGTCATACCTGTAAAAGTTCTGCTTGTATAGCAAATCTCTAGTCAAATCATCTCTCTCTCTCTCTCTCTCTCTCTCTCTGTTGTAGTGAAGATGAGGGCATTTGAAGTTCAAGCATTATAGATCAGATATTCTGCTATAGTGCATTTTCTTCACTGACCGCCATTCCTGCATGCACTATAATAGGACTAATTTTTCATCAAAATAAATTGCAAATGTTTATCAAAATATAATCAGTGTTATGTTTCACACAAGTGCTTCAGGATTTCTTTCCAGTCAGTCAAATTTTGATGTATATATTTTAAACATCAAATATCTTTAAGTCTATGGGGCTGTTTTATTATCTAAATAACTATTGTATAATAGAACAACAATTTAGCTAGATGCAATGTTACAAAAATTATATCTCTGTAGGCAGCAGAAGCAAGACAGACATACCATTTATAATCTGAGTTTTAACAGCATAACTATGTTTAGGAAATACAATACAATATATATAATACATTTTTCTTCTATGGGCAAACCAAAGAAACACCTACCTCTAAATAAGTGTGGGTCTATATTATAAGCACGAAACTCCATTTCAGTGAATATGAAAACAGCGAAATATATTGCGCGAACCGCAAAAACACCTAACTCCCTAAATGGCGAAATTCAAAATCTAAAATCGTCATAGTTGGCCAACCCCACCTCCCACTACATATTGACTACCCAAACAAAATAAATAAACCACATACATACACTAAACAAAACCCTACTTCTAACCCTAAAGTAAACCTTGCATATTCCACCAGGTATGCACTTACCTTAACCCACACCCTAACCCTAAGGTCCGTAACTATTGCACACTTACCTTAAGGAGCTATACCCAAACAAAATAAATAATCCACACACATACACTTAACAAAACCCTAGTTCTAACCCTACACTAAACCTTGCATACATTACTATCTATGCACTTACCTTAACCTGCACCCTAACTCTAAGGTCCGTAACTATCGCACACTTACCTTAGGGAGCTATACCGTAGAAGGGCCAACTATGATGGTTCAATATTTCAAATTTTGCGCTTCAAGATGATCAGTGTTTTCGCGGTTCACTGAATACGTGTCGACGTTTCCGTATTCGCGCAAGTGGACCTTTGTGGTTTTAATAGGGGACCATAAGTGTGTGTCTGCATGTGTGTGTGTGTGTGTATATACAAGATGTGCTGAAAGAGTAAAGGACAGATGTGAAAGGTGCAATAATTTAAGACTTCGAGGTTGATAGAATTATTTCTGGAATCAGTATAATACTCAGAATGAAAATCAAGAAACTTCCACCTAGGGGTGTTGTCAAGATAATTAACTGACAGCAGCAACTGGCAAAAGCTCTGTGACTGAAAACTTCTATGACAGAAGATGTGATCAAAAATAGGAATGTAGAAATACTTGAAAGCTATTTATACTCACTAATAGTAAGATAAAAGATTTGGGCAGCCACTGTGGTGCAGTGGTTAGCATTGCCGCCTCACAGCAAGAGGTTCCCCGGTTCGATCCTCAGCTGGGGTGCCTTCTGTGCGGAGTCTGCATGTCCTCCCTGTGGTCGCGTGGGTTTCCTCCGGGTGCTCCGGTTTCCTCCCACATCCCAAAGACATGCTGCAGGTGGATTGGACACTCTAAATTGGCCCTAGGTGTGCGTGTGAGTGTGCCTTCTGTGGAAGGTTGGGCGCCGGGCTGGCAACTCGACACCGTAAAACTCCACTGCCATTCAATGTGTGGACAAGGCGATCCGCTGTGGCGACCCCTAACAGGGAAAAAGCCGAAAGAAGAAGAAGAAGAAGAATAGTAAGATAAAAGATTTATAGTTTGAAGTTTTTCAAAGCTGTAATTTTCCTCTCAGAATTTAGTTTGGTTGAGAGAGAAGAGACTACAACATGAACCACTCAAAAAATGTTACTCAGAATTATTCTGTTAAAAAAGATAACCAGTCATAAATATTTAGCATGCAGGATGTATTAATAAAATGGGCAAACTTAGTACTAAAATAGAAAGCTTCAAAGAATAATGCAGAAAGAAAATGGATGATTTAGAAATTCTTATGAAACAACACAATTTACAAATTAGCAGTGTAGAATAAGCTTTAAATGACCATGAAGGGGGAATAACTAAAAAAGTGAGTCTCAAATTGAATTCCTTTTTTAAACAAAATAACTGGCTTATAGATAATGTTGATTTAGAAAAAAATGACTGAGACAAAACAATATTACTTGCTTCCTTTTCCACCTGCTTTTCATGATGTTTTGATAAAACTCTGGGTCCTAGAAGAGTTCAAAGTCTGGCACTGATGCTTGTGAAATGTCTAAATCACAGCTTTAGTTAGAGTTATTAAATATGTATATATATATATATATATATATATATATATATATATATATATATATATCTTTCAGCATGATAAATGTATATATGCATTAAATTCCCTGTTATATAAGAGTTTGGTAAACTTAGATTGCTTGTCTCCTTTAAAGTTTATGGAAATGTTTTAACTTTTTATGTCCCAGTCTGTGTTACTTGTATATTTAAAGATTTAGATATAATAGTATTAAATAAGCATATACTTTAGAAATATTTAATAGCTAATTATATTATTACTACTACATAAATAGATACATATTACATTGTTTGTCAGATTATTTAGTATTTGGGATTAACTGAAGAGGATTATTAAACGTTTAAGTTATGAAAAAGTTTTAAATGGAAAAATATACAACTAAGTAGTCTTTTTAACTTGTATACAATATTAATTTTTTGTATGTCACTGTAGACTGTTCTTGATGAAAGTTTGGGTTTTGGTTAGCAGAAGGATGGTTTAATAGATTGTCTATTTGATGGCAAACTAGGAACTTGGTATCCGTGGTAGGTTGTGTTTTATTAATATATGTAGTTACAGGTTTAAATGTGTTTAAATTTGTTTGTATTTCTGTTACTTAAGAGTTACTTAAGAATTTCAGTACTTTAGTTTGTAGAAAGGAAGAGTTAAACAAATTCAGAAAGTTAAGATAGTGTAGGAGGTGTATTTTCTGCAACATTAATATGTCATTATTTGTCATTATTGTCATTATTTAAAAGTGGATGCAACAGATCTAATTATCAAAAACATACAAATAAATATTCCACAGCATTTTACTTGCAAATCATAGTTTGCAGTTTTATTTAGTTGTTTATCTTGCCCTGCTTATTATGTTGGTAGGACTAAGAAGAAATTGCACAACAGAATATATGCACACATATATGCTGGTGAAACAAGGGATGTAAACAATACATTGGGGAAACATTATTCCATAGGTAAATGTAAAGTTTCTTTTAGGTTTTTGATCTTGACCATGTGTATTATTATTTTAAGTAGGTTCAATACAAAAGATGAATTGGACTGGAGGAAGTATTGCTGGCAAGTGAGATTGGATGCTTTCAATCCTCCAGGGTTAAATGATGAAGAAAATGTTAAGGTTTATTTGAAAAGAAGGAGGTTTAGGAATTAATAAGTTAATTATGTAATTGATGTGAGAAACTATGATTGAGTGGCTGTATAAAAGGTTTGTTAGCTTTGAATCCATTCAGTCTGAAGAAGTCTTGTTTAAGGCAAAAGTGATTACTGAATGTTTTTATGGTGATTATTTGGGGTTTATATCACGTTGTCGAAGTTTTACAACTTTGAACGCTATATAGTCAAACCCATATGTTTGAAGTTGTAAAACTTTGAAAACTTAAAAAATAAATAAATAAATAAATTACCTGATGGTTGTAAGCAGGGGGGCAAGCCCCCATGCACCCTTGCTCTTTAAATATACCAACACCGAGACTGCTCTACAATGCAGTACAGTGTGGAAAGGGAAGAGTTGCCTTTACTACACTGTAGCGCAATCTCAAAGTTGGTATATTCAAAGAGTGGGAGGTATGGGGTGTGCAGGAGGGCTTTCCCCCATGCTTACAATCATCAGGTACAATTTTTATTATTTTCATTATTTTTTTAAGTTTTCGAAGTTTTACAACTTTGAACATATGGGTTCGACCATATAGCATTCAAAGTTGTAAAACTTTGACAACGTGATATAGACCTGATTATTTGTTATTACTTTTTTGTTAATTTTTTATATGAGATTATATGTATACTATATTCAGTAGCTTTAATACATGCCACAAAATACTGTTAAAGAAAATGGAAAAAAAATTACTTCATTCTTATAGTACCTTTAAATCAGAGAATTGGTTATAGAAATCATGTCAAACTGTGGCAGTATTAACTTTCCTGGCATAGAATCTTATTCCATTATATCAAATTTTAACTGTGCTATAGTCTGGCTAGATTCAAAATCTACTAATCAATGGAAATCCATTCAAGAACATACAAAATGTTTATGTGTGTCAAATATGATAAATTAGAAGTATGCCACAATCCATTCATTTAGTTAATAAAGCCTACCTTAGATGGAGAATTATTTCAGTCTGTAGACTCTTCATATTTGAAATTAATCTTAAAAACAATTAAGGAATGTGTTTTTAAAATACCATTAATTTTAGAATGGAAATTTTTGTCCTTTCCCATTTCATACATCTCTGGATTTGTAGAAATTCAGAAGAATGTTGAAATTAATTTGCTAAAAAGGAATGGATTAGTATTTTGGGCTAATTGCTTTGAAAAAGGGAAAGCTAAGTCACCTGAATCTTTAATGAAAGATTATAAGTTGTAGGAGTCTGTTAATCATCTAAATTATCTTTTAGAAAGAAATTAGATGAATTACTAGGTAATATGAATAAAGAGGAGCAGCAGTTAGCATTGCCGCCTCACAGCAAGGGGTTCTCTTGTTCGATCCTCAGCTGGGGTGCCTTCTGTGCAGAGTCTGCATGTCCTCCCTGCGGTCACATGGGTTTCCTCTGGGTACTCTGGTTTCCTCCCACATCCCAAAGACATGCTGTAGGTGGATTGGACACACTAAAATGATCCTAGGTGTGTGTGTGCCTTCTTTGGAAGGGTGGGTGCTGGGCTGGCAACTCGATACCATAAAACTCCACTGACAATCATGAGTGGACAGGTGATCCACTGTGGTGACCCCTAACCAGGAAAAGCCAAAAGAAGAAGAAGATGAATGAAGAAGAGCAGAACACTATTTCATTATATGAGTTTACTGGTATTGTCATCAAAGGTAAATTGATCTACAAAGGAAATCTGTCCAAGTTATATAAGTTAATTATAGATAATAGCATTGCTGCAACATTTTTGGAATTTTTAGATAGTTGTAGACTGAGTGACTCAATGATAAGAGTAAAGTTGTGTTAAGTCAGTTATTCTGTATACTATAGTCTATATACTGGAAATATATACATAGACTGTTTGGCACTCCTTATATTTCTAAGTTGAGTAAAGTGCCTTCTTTAGTTTATAGTAAAGATGTAAAATCTGATTGGGCACATATTTTTATGAAATGTGAAAAATTAAATATTTAGAAGAGATATGTATTTTTAAAGGGTTATGGTCTGATAATTGTTCTTTAACTAGATCAAAAATACTAATGAATGTGCCAGTTGCTTTAGCTGCAAAAGCCAAACAATAGGTGTCTCCTTGCAGTAGCTAGAAAAAAAAATATTACAAAAATAGTTTAAGTTTAACAACACTACTATGTAGAACTGAAAAAAGTGATTAGAATAATGTCTGTAAACATATTAAGGCTTCTAGCTGTTGGATAATCTTGAAATGTTGCTATCAAATTACAAAGATACTTAATTTGTGAATTAGATTATTCTGATGATTTAATTTATTTCTAATGCTTTGTAACAGTATGTGATATTGATGTTTTTTTTTTCTTTTTATGTATATATTGCATATATGTTAAATCAATAAAAACTTTCTTAAACAAAAAAACTTTTACCCAGAATTAGTGGTGTAGTTTGCAAAGTTCATTTTTATTCTTTAAGACATTCAATTCTTATCCATTCACCATTGAATGCAATACCAGTTATATTGTGCTACATTTGCAAAAGGCCTTTTATTATGATGTACAACACTCACAAAGGTATTTGCTATATTTGCAAATTTTACATGCAGTATGTATTCTTAAATAGCTTACTGAATTTCTAGATCATTCTACATCAGTGCAGTGTGAGAATTAATTTTAGCAAAAAGGCTATAAACTGTTTTTAGATGGGAACTGTTTTGCAGTAACAGGGCTACCAACTATAAGAGGGTTTTCATTTGGGGAAAATCGATTTTATACATAGAAAATAATATCTATGTTAAAATATAAGAGTAAAAAAATGCTTTATAGTTTATGAATATGGTTTCAATTAATTTAATATTTTCTTTATATGTAAAATTTGGCATAAAATATTATCAGGATGTTCCCAGAGAAGCACCATTTATTTTACATTAAAACAAATTTTTATGAGAATGTAATTATCGGCTGCCTAATCTTTCCAGTAACTCATTTTCTGGATAAATAACCAATATTATTGACACAGTTCTTCCTTAAATAATATTCATTGATAATAAATTGCACTAAACAACCTTTTCTCTTCTTATCTATTTCCTCTTTGCTCTACATGACCTTTTGTATATAAAGTTGATGCTAGGTAAATTATTCCGCCATTCATAACATGGAATTTTTTTTAATATTTTTGTAATCGTTTCCCTTCTTGTTCTTTATGACATTTTGCATGTAGGGTCAAGAGTGTGTCAGTATGGTTTGTATTGTAAAATGCTTGCAACTAGGATTATGTTGCTGTGGTTTGCTTTTATTTATATAAATGTATGATTGTTTATTTTGTAAGTGATGGTTTAATAAAGATGTTTCTTGTTTAAACAAAAGGGGCAGGAATTGAATAATTTGTGTAATATTGCTTAGGTTATATAATACACAGCAATATATGTGAAGTGTTTGTAAATGTTAATTTGTTACTACAGTTTGATTATTGTATAAATGTAAATGTTCCTATGTCACAAGTAATTCAATAAATGTGTTTAAAAAACTATGCAAATTAAATTGACCATTTATAACATGTAGCATATATCTCAAAAGGTTATTTTGAATGAATATGTGCATATTAATCTTAAATAACTTTTATTATAGCAGAACTGGGAAAGATCTTTAGTATTTATGTTGTAGCATAAAGATTAGAAAGAAAATGTATGAACAACTTTAATCAGTTTGAATTCTGTTCCCCGTTACCTTATTTTACAACCATTTTGTCATAGCTGTGAATATGTCTTTAGCTCACATGAGCTTCTTTTCATAAGAACATATTAATTTTTGAATTAATTGGAGATGTAACTTTTTCAATAGTTCTAAACGTATGTTTTAACTATTGTACACATCAATGGTTTACAGTGCAAATGAGTGAGCAAATCATTGTTGCAGTGTTTAATTCATTGCAAATAAACACAGGGAGTAACAGGGTACCTAATAAACTACAATTTCCTTACATTTTAAATATAACCTTAAATAGTCATTTCACACTTAGCTTTGTTTTATCCAAGCATCTTATTAATTGAAAGCAAGATGATACTCTCAAAAAAAGTCTTTCAGATGAAGTTAACTTCAAAAATGCCAAATAGTTAATGTACTATGATGATTCTGCAACCTTCATTTTTGTCTATTACAAGGCATACATCAACTGGAAGGTGATGTGTTGGTCGCTGCAAGACTTGCCATAATTCAATAGCTAGGACAAAAAAAAAACACTTTTTATACTCAAAGGTTGATGGCTTGTTTCTAATCTGCAGGACATGACTTGGTCAGTTGTGCATTTGTTCTTGTTTGCTCACTCACTACAAGTTGTAGGGATGTGTTTTAGTTTGCTGTCTTTGTATTCTTTCTCCAAACCAGCAGCACCCCAGCATATGTACAAGTAGTGTTTTTTTAATTATTTCTCTTTCTCAAAGTTGCATTAACCATGAATAATAAATGAAGTGAGGTGTAGGTGAGAAACATTTACTTCAAATTGTGTTGACTGTATTTTTGCATGAGAACACTGTTTCTTTGAATATTTTAGAGTGATCCTTCTTGTGGAAACAGTTTTGTGCAGTCAGATATGAGGAGATATATTTTAGCGAGTATGGATTTGAGAAGGCACAGCAGACCCATATGAGGAGTATGAGGAGTACAGTGAAGTTGATGGTTTCATCAGAACAAAAAGGGGAATAAGAGAGAGAGGAGTCTGCTAACATACAATGGCATGGCACATAGCAGCTGTGCATGAGCCACTGTAGTTTGCATTGGGCTATGTGATGTGGCTAGTCATGCAGGCTGTTTATCAATCTTGGATCAAAGATCTAAAAAGTGAGTGTTTTCTTGGAGGAAAATAATCTTTGCCTAAAGTAATCTTTAAACTAACAATTTGTATGCATGCATGCACCTCATGAGAGATTCATGGACATATCAGTAGCAGTCAGTAACGCTTATGTATAAATAATATAAACTAACTAATTTCCAGTTTCTCACCTTAGTTTGTTTAGTTTTTATTTTGGGAGCCATAGTATGTATAAATGCAGTCGGCAGTGATTTGAAAGCATACCATGGAGCAATAATAAAATATGAAAAATAAGTTGCACACTGTAGCTGACATAAATTATGATATATGATAAATAGAAATGTAGAAATAGGCTGTAAGTAAATTAATAGAATTACAAAGTGTCAAATCTGAGGAGCATCAAAGGAATAAGAAAAGTACCTCATAAAAGTCTTCTGTAATTAAACAGGTAAATGCAGTACTGTGTCTGTAGTATAAGTACTCATAAAAGTTTCCACCTGGTAATAACAAATAAGAAGGAGGTTACAGACATTGTGCTTAACACCATGAAGCTTTACTTCACAATACATCAAAACAGAACATTCACTAGACAAACCAATTCCATTTCTGTTATTTTCCTTAAACACACACACACACACACACACACACACACACACACACACACACACACACACACACACACACACACACACACACACACACACACCTTTAATTTCATATATACCTATAAATGAGTTACTCCTCTTACTTTAGAAGAGGTATGCAATGTATAAAATGTTATATACATTGATTTATTGAAGACTTGCCTATATAATAGGAACATAAAACTCAGTTTTCGTTAGGAAAATAAATTTCTGATATTTGAATACTATGTGCAGTTACTATACAACTGACTGACTTTAATCAACCTTTCAAGACAAGAATAATGTTTGCATGTACCAACCTGAATGTTTACTGCATATATATTATAATCTGCATCAGGAATATCATTCAGGATATTTTCAGTTTGAGAGGGTGGTGATATTTTATCAAGCTCTGGGACAATGAATTTGTTTTGCTTGTCGTGATGCACAGCCAATTGCAAGTAAGATAATTTACCTTAATCAGATAGCCCCTCTTTCTTCTGAACACTGT